>NC_058409.1:98366458-98666458 GCF_002201575.2 Neomonachus schauinslandi | reverse complement strand
TTATATTTTATCACAAACTTTCCACAAGAAACCTATGGGGAAGACTGCATTTTCCATATATTGCTCTGAATGTAGATGGCATTAAATACTTCTTAAGGATGAATGAATATTATTTGGCAGGGGGCAATTTTTCATGTTAATATAGAAGATTTGATGGTATATAATCCCTAGGCTTTGTACTGGCACGTAATAAGTGTTTAAAAAATGTTTGCTGATGATGTTTTTGCCAGTGTTATCATTATTATTACTGCTATAAGAATCAACTAGACTATTTAAGATTAAGAGACTTTTGCATGCAGAGATCTATAAGGTTTTCCTAGAGAAAGAGCTTCATCATTGAAATTCTGTCACATCTGATAAACAACTTCAAATTATTAGTAAAACAGAAAGAAAACAGAAAATGTTGAATCAGAGAATAAAATGGTCAAATTTGGAGGGCTAATAATGGGTCTCTGAGTAATTTCACTAGACTATGAATGCCTTAGGGACCATCATAGAGTAGGAAAATAAAAATCTGTTTAACTCACTAAGATAGAATCTGTTGATGACCATAGTAGTATGTTTAAGTAATCCCCACTCTTCCCTTATACATAGGGAATAGTAAGGCATGCAGGAAAGTTTGTATCTCAGATTTATCTCTTTCTGACTATCCACATGACCTCAGACAATTTATTTAGTTTTTCTAAACTTTGGCTTCTCATCTTTCAAATGGGAATAATTTGAGAGCTTCTATTATTGAGTGATTGCTACTATTAAATGAGATACATGTGCAAAATGCTTAACACATTATTAAGTAAATGCTTGCTGTTAGTATTATCAACTTTGTTTCCCCATTTCCATTCGAAATACTTTGGAATTCTTTAGTAAACAACTTGAAAGGTGATTTGAGTGTTTTTGATGAAGTGTATTCAGCTGGTTAAATCTGTCAATATAATTTGTGGCTGTAGATTTAGTCTAAATTTCATATACCCTAATATTTGGACTCAGGCCAGGTTAATTAGATTTTCTGACAGCTGCCCCACAGGGCTGTTTAAGATTAATGGCTTAATGGCTTTATTCCTACCTTAACACCCTTCTCCTGAAGAACTCTTGCAGGAAACTCCAATGCCACAATGCTAAATAAAATTGATCTTCATAAATTCTTCTAAATAAAGCCCTCATATAACTAGGACTTTTTATTGCTATTCCATTCTCTGTTTCTAGTTTCTATGGGGATTTCAGTTTTAATATATCTCTGGGTAACAAATGTTCTCAAAGTTTCAGGCTACCAGCACAGAACAGTAACACCTCATTACAAGTAGATTTCACACTATTTTCTTACTTCACCTGTCTTGAGATACAATTATTAAAAACAATCAAGCCATAATCACAACAATGCTATTTAAGTGATGATTGTCTACTATAGAAACAAGAAGGAAAAAAAACCCTGAAATCCAGAAGACAACTCAAAACATCTACTTCCTGATTCTCTCAGTGAAGCATACATAAGCACTTCAAATCATAACTTATTTTCATACTAAGAATTGTTCCTGCCTAAGAACAGAATTGCCCAAGGAAAACTCTTGGGGAGATTGCCTGGAGTAGAAGAGTGGTCAGTCACATTCACATTCAATTTACTTCTGTCTCAGGAACAAAAATACAACTAAGGCCACTGGCAACGTCAGAGGTCACTGTCTCCAAAGTCTGCAGGGTCAATCAGGTAAGAGCAACTTACAACCTACAGTTGATGCCTGCCATGTGGGAAGAAGGTCTGATGCTACAATATTTTGCTTTTTTTTTTTTTCATAAGAAGAAAGAAATCTAGACTTACTGTGAATTTCTTGACTTTCAAATGTTGCTAATTCACATATTTGAAATATATTTTGTGAGACACAAAAACTTGCAGGCTAGATCCAGCAAGATTAAAACTTCCGCTTAAGGTCCTGAATGATCAAATTCAGTTATTCAAAGAGATCCTTATTTGAGCATAAAATAATGGTATAGTGAGATGCTGAATCCTTTCACAGATACCACAGGCAATACCTGTGCAGCCGATCACAGTTCTTCTGGCCTTGATTGACCACTGGCTTAATGGAGTTCTTTGTAGGGAGTCAACTGTGGGCCAGCGGAACTGAACTTTTCTCCCTATTAGATAAGAAGTACACTCTTTGCTAATGCCATGACAATGCACCAAAGATCCATCATCTTTAAGATCTCCCCTTGGTTTCCCTCCTTTAATTGCTAATAAGAGGAGATAACAGTTCTCCTTGAGTGGGTTCTAGATATTTTTTTCTAAGACTCCATTTCATATTACTTCAGACCTACAAGTATCAGAAGAACCATCAGTAATAACATGTCTGGACCTTTATGATAGTTCTATATTATTATAGTAGGGTTTTTTCTTTTTCTCATCCTTAGAATAAACTATCAGCTCCTGGGAATCTTTCTGGAAACTATTAACCAAGAACAATGAACAATAGTTATCCAGTCACTTTTAGAAATGAATACTTTCTTTCACAGGAGATATTTTACAGAAACCCAGTGTTTAAAAAGACTGAAAGTGCATAGCGGCATGGGCCCAGATTACAGAGTGCTCATGCACAGAGCTCGAAAACTAGCTGAGCAATACTATCTCATTTACCAAGAACCCATTCCCACAGCTCAGCTGGTACAGAAAGTAGCTTCAGTGATGCAAGAATACACTCAGTCAGGTGGTGTTCGTCCATTTGGAGTTTCCCTACTAATTTGTGGTTGGAATGAGGGGCGACCAGATTTATTTCAGTCAGATCCATCTGGAGCTTACTTTGCCTGGAAAGCTACAGCAATGGGAAAGAACTATGTGAATGGGAAGACTTTCCTCGAGAAAAGATACAATGAAGACCTGGAACTTGAAGATGCCATTCAGACAGCCATATTAACCCTAACAGGAAGCTTTGAAGGGCAAATGACAGAAGACAACATAGAGGTTGGAATCTGCAATGAAGCTGGATTCAGGAGGCTCACTCCGACTGAAGTTAAGGATTACTTGGTGGCCATAGCATAATAACTAAGTGACTGAAAAATCCGGAATTTCAGATAATCCCTCTACTTAAACATGTTTAAAGTATGTTTTGTTTTGCAGACTTTTTGCATACTTATTTCTACATGGTTTAATGGACTGATGTTTTAAAATGACACCTATAAATCATAATAAACTGTTAAATCCAAAAAAAAAAAAGGACCGAAAACACTACTCTATAAACAGAGAAAACTCTCTTCCTCTCAACACTTTCTTCTCTTTCTCTCTCTCTCTCCTTCCAGTAGATCTTAGAGTCCTTAGAGTCCATAGTCACAGAGTCCTAGAGTCCAACAAACTTGAACTGTGAACATTTCTGCCGAGAACATAATGATACCACTTGTCTGAATCTATGACTAAACTCAGAATGTAGGAAACTGTGTATGTGTGTGCTTGTGTTATCTTATCAAATCCAATATTATTTTTATGTAGCATTTTAGCTCAGTTGGCAAGCTACTCTCTATTGCTCCCTTCTTCTCCTTAATACACCTACCTCTAAAATCTATTTTTTCCTTCTCCTCTTGCTTAGGAATGAAGCATTCTCCCTTCTGATTTCTATCTCTAATAGTTTTCTTCTGGAACTTGATCCATCAACTATTCCCACCTCTATCTATTTCACTCTTCACTCCATGCTAAAAAAAAAAAAAAAAACTTTTAATGATATGGATATTTTTAAGGCTAATCTTTTCTCTATTTCCTTCACTGCATCATTACACAAATATACTGTATGTACAATGTTTTGAATTATGTACATTTTTTTCTTTCCAGAGAGAGAGAGAGCATGTGCAAATGGTGGGGCAGGGGCAGAAAGAGAGAGAAAATCTTAAGAACCATTGATCTCACAACCCTGAGATCATGACCTGAGCCAAAATCAAGAGTTGGATGCTTAACTGACTAAGCCACCCAGGCACCCCAACGTACATATTTTTAAAGTGAGAACTACCATACAGCCACTTGTAACAGTGGCTATTTCTTGTGGACGGGCTTGCCAAAAATATCGTTCTAGACTCCAGCATTGTTTGCATATTTTATAGCATATATTGTTCTTGTAATAAATTTTTTTTAAAAACCCATATTAATATGAAAGTGTGGTCACTATATTTTCATCATGTAGTTATTCCTTAACCACTTGCAATTGTTTTCTGTTCCTACCAGTCTTAAGAAACTTTTCATTTGGGGTCACTACTTATCACCTATTGGCAAAACCTAAGTCTTTCTGATTTCTCCTGGATCATTTGACCCTGTGGGTCCCATTTCTTCAAATTCTCATCCTCTTATATCTCTTTGCTTTTTCAAAACTGTTCTATCTTCTGACACTGACTGAATATTCCATTTCTTATACTTATCTCTCTCCATTCTCTCAGATATATAAAAGCATCTGTGGACAGTAAGATAATTCAGTATCTACATTTTGTTGCTTTCAAACAAATACCATAATAAGATGAAGATAGTAGTTTGTCAAGACAGAAGAAACCACAGAATTATTAGAAAGACCAGAGACCTATCATTTCAGACTGAAATTTCATTTAAAACACTATTATTTGCAAATAGTATGACTGTATTAGTCTTTGATCTCTACATGAAAGAATTCTTAAATGTGATGTTACTTATTTCCATTGCTTACCATGTTAACCTACTTAAGAAACATTTTTTCCAGTTTTATTGAGATATAATTGATATATAATGTTGTGTAAGTTTAAGGTGTAAAACAGTGATTTTATATTTATGTATTGCAAAATAATTATTAATAAGGTTAATTAACACATCCATCACCTCTCATAGTTACAGTCTGTGTGTGTGTGTTTGTGTGTGTGTGTGTGTGTGTGTGTGCGTGTGTTGAGAACTTTTAAAATCTACTGAGTAACTTTCAAATATACAATTCAGTTTTTGGTTTTTTTTTTAAAGATTTTATTTATTTATTTGAGAGAGAGAATGAGAGAGAGAGCACATGAGAGGGGGGAGGGTCAGAGGGAGAAGCAAACTCCCTGCCGAGCAGGGAGCCCGATGCGGGACTCGATCCAGGGACTCCAGGACCATGACCTGAGCCGAAGGCAGTCGCTTAACCAACTGAGCCACCCAGGTGCCCCAACAATTCAGTTTTGACTATAGACACCATGCTATACATTACATCCCCAGAATTTATTCATCTTATAACTAGAAGTTGGTATCCTTTGGCCACCTTTAACCATCTCCCCCACTTTCTGCCCTCCAGAGAAGGGGACAGAAAGTCTATTTAAATCCATTTCAGTAAGATTTTTAGACAAATAAGCAAAATATCTTATAATATGTTTACAATGTCAACTAAAAACAGTGGTTTATGACGGGAAAGACATTAAAAAGTATTCTTTTTTTTCACCCTTTTAGAAAAATGAGTGAGGTTTCCATATCACATTGTCTAGAGATGTATTGTGTTTTTATCACGTCATAACTTTATTCATTCTGTACAACACCATGATATTAAAAGGGAAATATCAGGGTGCCTGGGTGGCTCAGTCATTAAGTGTTTGCCTTCAGCTCAGGTCATGATCCCAGGGTACTGGGATCGAGCTCTGCATCGAGCTCCCTGCTCCGTGGGGAGCCTGCTTCTCCCTCTCCCACTCCCCCTGCTTGTGTTCCTGCTCTCTCTATCTCTCTCTGTCAAATAAATAAAATCTTTAAAAAATAAATAAATAAATAAATAAAAGGGAAATATCAAGCTACAAGAATAGGAAATGTAATGTGAAGTTAATTGACTTGAAGGAAGTAAATAACATAGTATATTGAGGCTCTTTGTTGTTGATTAAGCAATATTAATCTAAACAGCAATGTATTTGAAAGGCAAATGGAAAACTCTGAGGAGAAGGCACAGGAAAAAGAATGTAAAATCTGTGCAATCTGGGGATGTGTGCATACTACCAAGATGCTGAGGAAAAACAAAACAGGGAGAAGAAGCCTTCAGAATATGAAAGTGGCATACATTATTTGAACACAAGAATAAGAAAAACTGAAGGTACAGAGAGATATGACCATGGGTTAAGTTTTTAGTTAAAGCTGAGATGCCTATGCTCACTCACAGCCTCCTTACAATATCCCATTCACTAACCCTGGACAGTCATGAAAATAAATTGAAACAGAGCCACATTCAATCTAGTCAGATCCACTGTTAGGGAGAGTTTGGGGAGGAATCTAGAAATAATTGGTTTCTCAAAGTGAGTGAGACTATGAGCAAAAGAAGATAAAGAATATTTAAAGTGACCACAGGCATAGTATCAAATTATTTTTTCCACCAGACTAGGCCAAATCAGTGGTTAAAATCATCTGCTTACATTTCTTCATGGATCATTCTTTTACTTGCCATTATCTCAGAAACACACTTGAGAAAGGGTGTGTTCATCTGGATGAAAATCACTCTGAAGCTAATTATATCATCACAATTAATGATACTTTAACTCCTTCACAGTATGCTTACTTATTAATATCCTTGTCTGATCATACAGGTTAGTGTTTTCAAGTCAGTGTTATATAACATGTAATAGTAGGGATCTTTATTTTAGTTCTTCTATTAGTGGAAATATCTCTCGTGTTTCACTGCTATGTTTGATGTTTTCGTTGGTTTAATACAGAAACTACTTACAAACCTTAAAAAAAAAATCCTTCCAAAGGGAGTTCAATATGTTTGTTTTTCAGGAATGTATGTTTAATTTTCTCTAATGATCATTAGTAACAACCAAGATAATTTTGTTCTGTTTATTGATATGATTTACGAGACAGATGTTAAACCATCCTTACATTCCTGAGATAAAGCCAACTAAATCATACAGAATTATATCTTATACTAACTTAGCCAGTACATTTACATACATATTCAAAAGTGAGCGAATTCTACAATTTTATGTTTCAATGTTGCCTTGCTTACTTCAGAATGTGCTTCATTTTCCCTTTTTTACTACACTCCTTTCCATATCTAGAAGATCATGTTCTATTTTGGGAATCCAAGAATGACAGAGTATTTTAGAATCAGAAAAGGAAAAGATGCAAAAAAATGACAGTCAAGAAATGGAATGCTAAAGACAAAAAATTGTTTTCACTGAGAGAAAATGTTCATGTAAGGATACAGGGGATATCTTTTGTTGTATCTCCAGAATAATAACTATCCATTATGCAGCATGGTCTGAGAATACATCTGTTTTTATGTCTATGCATTAGCACTTATGAAATGAATGAGTGAAATAAGCTTAATAACTAAGGGCAAGAAAACACTAAATTTAAATTCCACTTTAGTTTTACACTGTTATCTGCCATTTTAGTACATAGCTCCAAATATTTGAATGGCCTATTTTGTGAAACTTCAAAGGAAAAAAATACCTAATGTTAATTTTTTATTCTCAATTCATGTATTTAACACATTTAGCGGTCTAGACATGTTCACCCTAAAATCAATGGGAAGAAACTGTAAAATAGTTCATTTTTTAAAATTTGGGTCCTACTCAAATATTTTGCTCCTTTGAAGAAAGGGGAAATTAAGGAAAAAATTAAAATTTTCTTTAAAAATCATAAATTTATTGAAAGCCATCAAAATCTTATAAAAATTGTTTAAGTTTCAGTGTACCTCAATAAGGTGGAAATCTTCTTTGTTTAAATAACTGCAGTTTGTCACTTTATAGACATAGCTGGAGGTCACATAGCAATTTACAGGGCAGAAGTTTTTTTTTTTTTATACAACCTAATTACTTTTATGTGAATTTAAAGTATATGCATATAAATCAATGATACCTATTTAGGAAGAACATATAAACAAAAAGGAAATCATTAAACATTTTAGAATGGTTATCTAAAATGGAAAGAGAAATGGGAATAGAGTATAGGGATATAAGACAAAGAAAAAGATTTTGAAGAAACTTTCCATTATTAAGCTACCTTAAGTAAATTATTTTTGAGTACCACTTTGAAGCTTTTAGAGCATAATTAGATATTATCTAAAATGGTTTTCTAGTGATCCTAAGGTGATACCACTTCTAAAATCAGCAGGGAAAAAAAAAAAGCAGGAGAAGATTAACATGCTAGGATAAAAAGCTCCCTTATTTTTGTCCAATTAGAGATATCAGATATTTCTGATTCATAAATATACAATATATACATATATATTGTATGTATATGTGTATAATATGTATATTATATACATATTATATGTATATGTATGTATATATAATATGTATATTATATACATATATATATGTAATGGAAAAACTCTTCAACCTTCTGTATCTATTTTTCTCCAAGACAAATAAGAAGATGATGTGTTCACTCTCTACCTGAAAACAACTCTCCACATACAGTTTACCAAATGCCAGAGACTGTGGGTCCTATTGGGCCAATTTAACATTAAAAAATAGAATTACTGTATAGTAAAGCAATCCCACTTATGGGTATATATCCAAAATTCTTGATATACCTACTTCTATGTGTATTGTAGCTTATCTACAATAGCCAAGATATGGAAACAACACAAATATCTATCAACAAATAAATGGAAAAAGAAAAAGAGGTATAATACATATAATGAAATGGTATTCAGCCTTAGAAAAAGAAAATCTTGCCATGTGCATCAACGTGGGGGATGGATGAACTTGGAGGATACTGTGCTAAGTGAAATAACCCAGTCACAAAAGAAGATATACTTCATGATTCCACTTAAATAAGAATGAAACTCATAGGAACAAAAGATGAAATGGTGGCCACCTGTCGCCGGAGAAGGGGAACAGAGAGTGGTTATTCGATGGGTATGGAGGGAATTTTCAGATATGCAAGTTCTAAAAATATGCTGTCCAACACTGTGCCTGTAGTGAACAATATGGTATTGTGCACTTAAAAATTTGTTAACAGAGCAAATCCCATATTAATTGTTCTTATCAAACAAAATTTTTTAAAGAAATTTTAGATGAAAAATTTCATTTCTAGCTTCTCTTTGTGAGGAGAGTAGGGGCTAAAATACTGTCAACTTGACATTCACACATGGCTACAAATGGCAAGTATTAAGGAGAAACTCCCTCCCACCTACTGGGTTCCCTTCCTGCCATTAAGACAAGACAGCAGTTAAGTTGTCACAATGTCTACCTCTACTACCTCCCTAATACTGAGATGTTCATAGTCATCATTGTGCTTTATTTCTGTTTTCCTGGTATCAAAAGGAATGGATTGTATTTGTTCCCATGTCTCTGTCAAAAGTGAAAAAATTAATAAACTGAAAAGCCTGCATATTCCAGTATAGCTGGATGAAAACAATTTTCTGTACAGAAATGAAGATTTCACCTGACCAGCTCAGTCAATTTACCAGCCTGGCCCATGACAGTATTTGAGTTTGGGATCCCTGCTTGAGGTAAAGCAGATAACTAAAGTAACTACTAAAAGAATGAAGACTTTCTATGTTTCATCATAAAATAGAGGGTTGAGGACGATTTCTCAAAAGTTTCTAAACTATAATATTACAAATTTGCTTTAGGTTTTTTTTGTTTGTTTGTAAACTGAATTATTCACCTAAGCATAAAGCTGTGGAAAAGAAATAGTAGCAGCCCTTATAGGCTACTGCCACACACCACAAATTCTTAATGGTTTATCTCAGGGCAGCAAAATACCTGGCATATTTATTAATTCTTACAAAACTTCAATCAAGTCTAATAGTATTTACTGTATAAGCCAAATATTCTTTTTTGTTGCTATTAAATTTTCCATGGATTAACTAAATATAGTATATAGATCAGAGGATCTCAAACTTTAATATGCATCAAAATCACCTGGAAGACATTAAAACACAAATTTGGGGGCCTTATCTCCAAAGTTTCTGATTAGTCAATCTGGGATGGGGCCCGAGAATCTTTATTTCTTAGAGGTTCCTAGGCAATGCTATTAGTCCATGATTCACATATTGAGAACCACTGAAAACCACAATGCAATTGTGAAGTAGTATATTAAAATTTTTTAAATCAAAGATTAGTAATAAAATTTCTGTCATGGTAAATATAACCTCAAATAACATTTTTATATGAAAGCTAATTTATAATAATAATAATGGTAATAATAATAGCTTAGACCTACACATTAGCACTTCCTAATAGATAAAATCTCTCTCTAAACTCTCCTTTTCATATTTGTTTCTATAAGGAACCTCTAATTAGCATACAAAATGGAATTCTATAGCAAATATCATTTTTGGTGGAAGTTTTGGAAAGATATGGAGAAAAATACTAATATCTCTAATATAAATACCGTGCAAAAAGGAAAGATATCTAGCTCAGGATGTTATGGGCGATTATTGATTTTTGAAAAAAAGATCTATACTAAGGATTGTGAAAATCTTTAAAGGGATTAATTTCTGAAAAACCAGTTTGTTTCCTGAGATTAAGAATTCCTCATATCAGTGAGGTCATACGATACATGTCTTTCTCTGATTGACTTATTTCGCTCAGCGTAATACCTTCCAGTTCTATCCACATCGTTGCAAATGGCAAGATTTCATTCCTTTTGGTGGCTGCATAATATTCCAGTGTGTGTGTGTGTGTGTGTGTGTGTGTGTGTGTGTATATATATATATATATATCACATCTTCTTTATCCATTCATCCGTCAATGGACATCTTGGCTCTTTCCATAGTTTGGCTATTGTGGACATTGCTGCTATAAACATCGGGGTGCATGTACCCCTTCAGATCACTACATTTGTATCTTTGGGGTAAATACCCAGTAGTTAAATTGCTGGGTCATATGGTAGCTCTATTTTCAACTTTTTGAGGAATCTCCATACTGTTTTCCAGAGTGGCTGCGCCAGCTTGTATTCCCACCAACAGTGTAGGAGGGTTCCCTTTTCTCCGCATCCCCGCCAACATCTGTTGTTTCCTGACTTGTTAATTTTAGCCATTCTGACAGGTGTGAGGTGGTATCTCACTGAGGTTTTGATTTGGATTTCCCTGATGCTGAGCGATGTTGAGCACTTTTTCATGTGTCTGTCGGCCATTTGGATGTCTTCTTTGGAAAAATGTCTGTTCATGTCTTCTGCCCATTTCTTGATTGGATTATTTGTTCTTTGGGTGTTGAATTTCATAAGTTCTTTATAGATTTTGGATACTAGCCCTTCATCTGATATGTCATTTGCAAATATCTTCTCCCGTTCTGTTGGTTGTCTTTTGGTTTTGCTGACTGTTTCTTTTGCTGTGCAAAAGATTTTCTGCCCATTTTTTAATGGATTGTTTGTTTTAGGGTGTTGAGTTGTATAAGTTCTTTATATATTTGGATACTCACCCTTTATTGGATATGTCATTTGCAAATATCCTCTCCCATTCAGTAGGTTGTCTTTTAGTTTTGTTAATTGTTTCCTTTGCTGTGCAGAAACTTTTTATTTTGATATGGTCCCAAGAGTTTATTTTTGCTTTTGTTTCCCTTGCATCAGGAGATATATCAGTAAATTTTTTTGAAGGATTAATAAATTTTAAACATATTTTAAAACATTCCTGTACATTAGTACATTATCTTGTCTATAAGCTGAACTTATGTTTCCTATTGGGTAAAAAATATTTAAAATTGTTAATAATACTGAATGCAGAATCTAAGCTTACTGCCACAACAAATGCTTATATTAAGGTTATTAATATTTATCTATTTAAACATCCCTTACATATTTTTTAAAATTACAGCTATCAATATTTCTAAACAATAAAATGAAAAGAACTGCCTCTATTAGAATGCTTCATTGAAATACCTAATTTTTAATATTTTAATGGCTTAATGGACTCTATTATTATTACCCACATATGCATTCTTATTAGTCATTCCCATATG
The DNA here is from genome assembly GCF_002201575.2 of Neomonachus schauinslandi. NCBI lineage: Eukaryota > Metazoa > Chordata > Mammalia > Carnivora > Phocidae > Neomonachus > Neomonachus schauinslandi. The sequence continues at coordinate 98,654,617 of NC_058409.1, read as the reverse complement.
AAAAGAAACAAAGACCACTCAAATGAGAACAGAGGCTATTCAGAGCTTGCAATAATAAAGAAGTCAGTCTTCATCAGTTGTATGTAACAAAGACTCAAAGATAGGCAGGGGAATGAGAACAGTATATTGAAAAAAAGGGAGGGCTTTAGGTATACTCAGATTGGAAGTTGTTGGCTTGGAGAAGCTGGAGGTAGGCTAACTAATAGCCAAGCCATGCATCTTATGTAAGTGGTTTGGGAAACATTTGGCTTTCTCTCGCTTATCCTCAGTTGGAAGCAAGGGCAAAATATAGGGAAGTTAAAATTATTGACCAAGTCCTGACCACTCTGGGCTGATTGCTACAGAAGGTGTGGTTGGCTTCATGGTCCAGTTGATGCAGAGCTTATGGTCAGTTCTGTTGTCACATACATTCTGGCCATTGTCCATTTGTATATTCAATAACTCATCCATATAATATTCAAACAACAGAATTCAACATCTTCATGTAAACCTCCTTTATTAATAGATGAGCTCCTTAGCATGAACTCAGAGCAAATAACATGATTTCTGTTGATATTCCACAATATAAGTTCTGATTAAATAAATAAGGTAAAGAGATATTCAAATAATTTTTATTTTTAATCCAGCATAATACAGTCACTGTTGTGCACAAACACTGATCTGAATAAAAAATACTTATTCACTCAACAAACATTCATTGAACACTATAATGTTTGGTTGTCAAATCCTAAGAAAGGTAAAGCACTTCTCTTAACACTTTTTTTTCACTTTTTATACTAACAAATATCTGGTTTTCCTTTGGGGTCCCCTGCAAGTCTCTCAATTGTTCATTGTGTCAACTGCCATATCCTAGACCTGGAAGTGGGGTAAATGATCACCTTGCATCACATTGCTGCATTCAAATACCCATTCCTCTCTTCTCTGTAATGAAACCCCCCAGCTCTTAGCATCAGAATGCACCATATGCTTCCCCAACCCGTTGCTGCCATCTACAGAATGATATCATTTCTTCAAGACTTTAGCACCTTGCTCAAATACTTCCTTGCATCTTCTCTTCCTATCATTTTCATTTCTGATTCAAAAATCAAAGAAACAATGCAACAAATACCTTAATTTTCTCACTTTAAATGACTCCAATGTACAGTTAAGGTTGCAAATCAATGGTTCTCCAATATCATCAGCACCTGGGAACCTTTTTAAATTTTAATGTTCTGATTCCAAAGCCCAGACCAATTAATGGCTTCATTACATGGATTTGGGCCAGGCAACAGTGTTTTTTATTATAAAGAAATAAAGGAAGGAATACAAGAAAGAATACATAAATGGATGGACAAATAAATAAATACACAAATAAATTTCCTGAGTGATTCTAACAGTAAGTTAGAGTTGAAAAATAAGCTATATTCTAGACCTTTCCATTACCAATAGCTCCCCCTCTCTAACGTCTTTTTGTTTTCTAACTTCCCCTCTGAAATCTCATTTTTCTCAAATAGCCTGACACCACCAATTCCTCATCGTCATAGACTTCTGATCTGCTGACCATTCTCCATGGTATTCTCATTTCCCTCCCTAACCATTTTCGATTCCAAACCGACCACTTGAATTTCTCCCTTACAAAAATGATCAAGTAACCTGTTTCACTCTGTTCCCTGCTGCAATAATGAATTGTTCTCTCTACATTTGTTTTTATCATCCCTTCCTGCTCACTCTAGAATATTATTCCTGCCTTTGTCTCCTCTATCTCATTCATCACTAATATCTCTTTCACTGTATCATTTCCATTATCAAGCAAAAATTTTATGATAATTTTACATTTAGCAATAATCTCTCGATTTTATATTCTTTCCAGTTAGCACCCTGTTTATCCGTTCCTTTCTATGGCATAACACTTTCTCCATTGTCTTTCCATCCTCTTTCCAACCTACTCTAATCACCAAATCCATTCTTGTCAAGATCTGTAATGACCTTGATCTGAAGAAATAAATTAGCCAATTTTTAGTTCTTATATTATTCTACCTTTAATTAGCATTTGATATAGATGATCACTCCTTTCTTCTAGAAATTATGCCATTTGATTTATATGATACCATATTCTTTCTTTTCTCCTACCTCTCTCCTACTTCTTACTTCAGTATCTTCTTTGTTGAGTCTCTAAATGATAGAGTCACAGAGGTCTGGACATGGATATCTTCTTTTACCTATCTACACTCAATCTCTACATGAAATTTGTCTCAAGGTTTATATGCATTCTTTATACTGATGACTCACAATTTAATTTCTTCAGCCTTAGCTTTCTTCTGAACTTAAAACTCATATCCATTTTTGTCCTTAATTTATCCTCTTGGATCCTCAATAAGAGCCTCAAATTTAACATGTATAAAACCAAACCCTTTGATGTTTATCCCCTGCTCTTCCCTCACTCTCCCTTATCTCAACAAATGACAACTACATTCTTCCAGTTCTCAGCATAAAAATCTGGCATTCACTTTTTTTTTTTATCTCTTTCTTTCTCTTATACCCCATTTCTTTGTATAAGCAAATCTTGCTGTTACTTTCTTCAGAATGTATCCCAATCCTAAACCACTCTCACAGATTTAATTACTCTAATCCATGGCACCGTCACCTCTCACCTGGGCCACCACATTGGCCTCCCTACTAGGCCTTATTCTACTCCTCCATCCCTAGTGTCATTCTGCTCTCCACACATTAGCCAAAGTGATTCGTGTACAATATGTGTCAAATCAACCATTACTCTTCAGAACACTCATCCTAAAAAGAAGTAAAAACCTCTCTTTACAAATATAATTTAAAAGGTTTAGTGAGTCCCCAAATATCTGCTCTCCTATGATTTTCTTTTGCAATCTCTTTACTCCAGGCTGAATGAACATTTTTCTGTATTTGTACATGCCAAAACCAGTACCACTTCAGGGATTTTGCACGTTTCCTGCCTATAAAGCCTTTCTGCCAGATGTCTCAATGACTTGCTCCCTCACTTAATTCATACCTCTGTTGCATTATCATCTCCTCAGAGAAACTTTATCTGACCACCATATCTAAAAGATATATAAAAGATACTTTCCATCACTCTGTCCTCTTCCTATGTATTATTTTATTATTTTTTGCTTATCATTTCATTTATCTACTCATTAGTGTGTATTATTCATCTTCCCTCATGAAAATATAAAATTTAAAGAGCAAGGGCTTTCTCTATTTTTTCCATTGTAGTATTTTAGATTCTAAGCCACGCTTGCCACATAGTAGATAATCAAATATACTCAAATGAATGAGGCAGTATTTACGTAAACCAGGCTTTTTCTGGTCCTGCCCTCATACGGCTTACAATGTATCATAAACAGAAAATAAACAACCAAAACAAAAGCCAGAGAGTTACAGATGACAGTAAACACTATGAAGGAAATACATAGAATGATGTATATTATATTAATTGTGTGAGAATCTTAGGAGGGGTCAGGAAAAACATTTCTGAGCAGGTGATATTTAACTTGATGCCTATAGGCTAAGCAAAAGCAGTCCTTTGAAAAAGCTAGAGGTAAAACACACCAGTAGAGAAAACTGCAAATAGTAAGGTCCTTTGTTAAAAGAAAAAGCCAAATAGCCTAAGACTTTGGATTTAAGGACAAATTCTTAATAACACCTGAGATTCTATTATCACCTGTCTGTTAAATTTGCCATATACAACAAAGTGAATCAACATAAAAAAAAAAAAAAAAAAAGAAAAAGCCAAATGCTATGTAACTGATAGAAGGAAATAAGAATACCAAAGAGGACTCCCTGAATGAATGCATGAGTAAATCAATGAATCTACCAGCAAGGAAAGGGGTGTTTCTTTTTTTAAAACTTTTTAGTTATTTATTTGAGAGTGAGAGAAAGAGAGAAAGAGATCACAAGTGGGGAGAAGGGGCAGAGACAGAGGGAGAAGCAGGCTTCCCGCTAAGCAGGGAGCCTGATGTGGGGCTTGATCCCAGGATCATGACCTGAGCTGAAGGCAGACTTTTAACTGACTGAACCACCCAGGTGCCCCGAAAGGGATGTTTCTTAATAGCATTTGTACAATGACCTAGGTCTATGTAAGACATAATTTTCTGATGACCCCCAGCATTACCAGCACCCTTATTGCCTAAATATAACCCCGACCTATGCCCCAACAATAGCTACTTTGCCTGAATCACAGAGTTTGCTTTCTCACACTCATTCTAACCAGCGCCACACGTCATTCTTCCAGAATACAAAATGCACAGCCTGATGAGGCTATCCTGACATCTGTTTAAACAACATGATGAGATTTTTTTTTTTTAAAAAAAAGATTACATCTGCAGCAAAGACAAAAATAAATTCTAGTTCCAGTTTTGGCAGTAGCTTAGAAGGTAACCTTGTATTTGGGGCTGCATCTCAGATTTTTTTTTTTTACCTGCAAAATAACAAGGTTTGACTGGATCATTGGTTGCCAAATTGTGTGCAGTAGAACTAAAACAGGGTCCCCTTAGGGAAGGGCTAACCAGAGCAAGTAGACTTCTGTGTATTGAGCTCTATTGTGACCAGAGAAGCACTGAGTTTTAGGAAATACTGGGGTTCCATGTAAGATTACATTTTAAAATGGTTGTTTCTCTATAGATTGATAGATTTGTGATAGAGGAAATATAGTTAAAATTTTTAATGGTAGAATCTAGGTGCTATAAATTTGTTCACTATAAAATTATTTCAAGTTTTCCCTACATTTGAACATCTTCTTAATGTTGGCCAAAAATGGATACCACTATAAAAAATAAAGTTATAGAATATTTTGGACTAATTAACCAATGCTTTACTAGCTCTTATATCCTATGAATCAATAGAGTTATAATCTAGCCTTTGGATTTAAGGGTAGTTTTTAAAATAATGCTAATATATTAATGTTTACTGTTGAGAAATTATTGAATCTGTACCATCTTCTAGAAGATTGGATGCAGCTTTGAGGCAGAAGTGCTTTTTTTTTCTGTCTAGGTACTAGAACAGAGATAAGTTCATCAAACACTCATAAATGTGTTTGTGTACGTGTGTGTGATTTGTAGTGAAAGAATAAAGAGGACATAATAGCTTAATAGCCATTTTTCTAAATAATTTGATTGCATTTTACTAAATGACTAGGCCCTCAAAACTGGTTTGTACATTTGAGTTTACAATGAAGATTTTGCACAGATGCAATGTTCCTTCATTTCTCTTCTGTACATGTTAGAAAACAATACAAGGCAAACAGAATTTTGCAACTGAGTTCAGCAAAGTACTTACCAGAAAAGCCCGTGTGGGCTTTTTAAGTCTCATCTCCACAAGAAACAAAAGATACAAGATACAAAAATTGCCATCTTTTTGTCCCAAACATTTTACAATCATTAGCAAATCCCTCTTTCCACCAGGCCCAGAGAATGAGACAGAGTTCTTTCTTTCTTTCTTTTCTCAAAATATTATAGGATTCCATTCAATCTCACAAAGTCAATCCTTTGAGGACTGGTGATAGAAGTAAGGTTGTCTAGTTTTGGACCTTAATTGCAAACACTGATTTCCTCTATCCACTTGGCACAGAGATAGGGATATTAATTCCTTCACGGGTTCCTCTTAGGCACATTTCACAGAAGCCATTTACTACACTGATTATCAAAACAGAACAAGTAATAAATGAAAACCTGAATGTTCTAATATTCACACTGGAAAAAACAAATAATAAAATATACAAAAGATTTTTGTCCCTGGCTCACAGGTTGTGATACCAAGCAGTCAGATATTTCAATTAATGTTAACTGAGCTTCATAACCATGACAGCAGGAGGTTACAAGCAGTTTCATTTGTGATGTGCTAACACATTAGAGAGTAAAGCACTTCTCCCTAAATTTTTCCTTTAAGTGAGTAAACATGCAGAGAATTTTACTTGTGATCAAATGGAATTTTTCTTGCATACTTTAATGAATTTTAAATGGTCTGTGTTCATTTTACTTGTTAATTACAGTCATGTGCACACAGAAGCTGATGAAAATCTAATTCACTCCTATTAGAAATGAGTGGTGTATTTCCAAATGTCTTCACTAAGGAGTAGAGTCCACCGACCGAGCAAATAAAACCGTTTCAAACAGCCAGCTGGCGAGGGTTATGCTCTGAATCACTATGGATAAGAAATCATTACCTAGTGTCTTTCAATTATAAAGAATAACTAACTGAATGCTTGTTTTGCACCAGGAACTACAATAAATGTTTCAACTGCTTAATCTCACATAATCCTGACAATCTTTTGAAGGAGACCGTCTGATGCTGATTTCAAAAATAAGGAAACTGAGGACTGTTGAGGTGAACTGTTCAAGGTTACACAGCTGGTAATGATGAAGCTGCGACTCAACCCAGTTCTGTTTGATTCTAAGGCCCAAATACTGAAACCCTGTATGTGGCAGCCAATTCAACTAGTCCTCACCATCACCCAGCACACTGAATCAAATGCAGGAAACTAATTTTCATTCAGGATTCTTTTGTTTGCATAGCAGTTCTAGTCTGTGAATATAGAATATCAAGGTGTCAACTCCCGTAGACATGTCCCTTCTGAATTCTCAGCATGGTGAGAGTGAAAATTAAAATTAAAGAAAAAATCAAATAAAAGCTTCCAGAACTTTACAGAGTGTATATTTTGTCAAGGAATGTGTATCTTCTGAATATGAAGTATAAAAATACATAATGACCAGCAGAAATAGAAGGTTGTACATTAAATAAATTTCACTTTACATTTATATTTTCATTTGCTGGTAAAAGTAAGGACATGATGCTAATTAACCAGTTTGCTAATATTTATTCTTTATTTACAAACCTTAAAGGACTGAACTTTCAAAAATTCAGTATTGTTAATCAACAAATATTTGATATTTCAACATATCAAATATAAATAACTGATGAATATCCTGTAAGTATTATCAACTTTTGTCTTTCAAGGAGGTATATCTTATAAAATGACTTTTTTTCTCTCTTTGCACTATAAAGAACCCCTCACTTTATTTAAACTTGAAGTAGTGACATCATTGTTTGAGCCTGCACAATATTTGTTCTTCCCTTCTGCTAAATAGTACCTTGATTTTCTTCTGGTGTGAAACCCCACCCCATGCTTAGACAATATAATTAAAAGGGTCTGAGACTAGCTCAGGGATTGAGAGGTTAGCGTATGGCCAGTCAGAGCTACATACCATGATTTAGATATGGCCAAATGACCTCAGGCAAGCCAATAAACTCCAACCTAGGACTTTGTTGCTTTTGTTGAAGTGGGAAAGAAGGTACTTTTCCTTGAGTGCCACTGCCTAGAAGTAAGCCCAGATTCCCTGGTAGTCCTTCTCCTATCTTAGAAGAGAATTTGCCAGAGACTGAAATCAAATTCTAGGAAAGCAGATCCAAGAAAAGGGAAAAGAAAAAATCCTGAAGACATTTTTGAACACCTGAATCTAGCTGTGCCAGAAGCTTAGACCTTTCCAGGCAGATTTTTGTTTCCTGAGCCTATAAATTCCTCATTTTGTGCAATATGAGTTGTATTTTTAGTATTTGTACCTGAAAAAGTCCTACTAATACATTTTGACCTAAAGGAGAGAACTATCCACTGAGGTGTGACATATGCAAAATTGAGAGGATTGCCTATGTCTGAATAAAAATAGCCTTTATAGGGGCACCTGGGTGGCTCAGTTGGTTAAGTGTCTGCCTTCAGCTCAGGTCATGGTGCCAGGGTTGGGACTGAGTCCCACATTGGGCTCCTTGCTTAGCGGGGAGCCTGCTTCTCCCTCTGCCTGCTCTGCATGCTGCTCCCCCTGCTTGTGCTCTCTAACAAATAAATAAATACAATCTTTAAAAAAAAATAGCCTTTATATAGCATTTCTTTCTCTGTTTGAAGGCAATTAGGGAAATAAATAATGGAAGTTGTATGAAATGGATTTCTAGGCATAGCCCCCAAATCACTACATAAAACAAATATAATTATATCCACTTATTCTGCAGCTAACTACATAAATTCTATGTTATTTTTAATTGTGAAAGCATAGCATTATTGACTGAAAGACAGAGCTCTACAAAGCAAGGTGATAATTGTCAAACAAAGGACAATGCAGAAAGGTAGAGTTGTTTAAGATTCAGTAAACCTGGTTTTAAATCACTATGACTTTTTCCTCTCTGGTTGTCAATGATTTCACCTATAAAATGGGGATAATATTCTCTTGTGCTAATCAGCTTTATTGATAATATAAAAGAGTATTTATGTGTAACCAACTGGAAGACATGATAAATATACACAGCAAAGCTATATTGCTTGGATTAGTTTAATCATTAAAATCTATTTCACAACAGAATGGGGACAGTATATCATAAACATGTATTAGTTTGTACCTTCCTAACAGATAAATTTTTTGAGTATCAAAAATATGCATATTATTTATATTGCTCATGCCTTCTGTGTTTAACCATCAACTTGAGGCATAAGAAAAGAGAAAGAATTCAGTACGTCTACCTTTTGCGCATTGAGAACCATACAATCTCTAAACCTCCAGAGGCATTACATCCCAGATTCCAACCCCAAAATTGATTATTGATGTTTTCTGAATGGTTTATACCATATTTTTATAGGTTTCTATGGTTGTCCTCTATAAATGCGATAAGCTTTTCCCTCCCTCCTCTGACAGATGTGGCCTCCATCTGTTGTCCTGCAGACACTCTCCCTTCTCCACGTGTGCTTTAGCAGCATTTGAACCGATAATACCCTTTATCCTCAAATTATCTCTTATTCTTTGCCTACAATCTGGGGAACCAAAGGCCAAATGTGACCCCACTGACCATCACAGATTGCTTGTCTGAGCCTTTTAGATGAAGACATGAAGGATTCTTGAATTTACTGCCATACTCAAATCACTGTCCTTCTCACACTTCCAACTGTGCAGCTGACTACATAAGGTGCCATGCTCATCAGCTGGCATTAATTAGCAAATACAATAGAAAAATGATAATTAATTACACAATTATGAACATTTCAAGTTTAATTCCACCAAAATTACTTCATGAACTATGTTGTGAATGATGCCTGGCTAAAAGAAAAGAGATATTAATAACTTTAAATACATTCAATAGTCATATACTAACAATCCATGCCACCAATATATGTAGATATAGATATGTAGAATTGATCACATATACTATTACTGATAAAACATTAACATCCCTAGTTTTTCACTCATTTCCAAAGATCGTTTGAACTTTAGGTTGACTTTGGCATTCAATATTGCTTCAAGACCTCTTTCTGTTTTTAACTGAAGTGTAGTTGACACACAGTGTTGCATTAGTTTCCGGTGTACAACATAGTTATTCGACAGTTCTATCCAGTATGGTATGCTCACAAGTGTGGTGACATCTGTCACCATACAACACTATTACAATACCTTGGCTAAATTCTCTATGCTCCATGACTTCTTAAATACAGTCATGTCTTGTAATCATGTTGTTCCAGTTAAGCTAAAAATGAGCTCTCTTCCCACAAAAGAGCCCTTCCTTCTTCTTTCCTTCCTGCCTCCTTATTTCTCTTCCCTTTTTTCCTTCCCTATTTCCTTCCTCCATTTTTTCTTCCTCAATCTTTAGTGAGATCTTTCTATGTTTCAGATATTGTGCTAGCATGAAGAGAATACAATCCTGAATAAGGCAGAAGCTCTCTTTCCTTCAAGGATGTTAAAATCCAGCAGAAGATAGTAAACTGGAATAATGGATAGATTGAGGAATGAATAAACAGATGGATATTAAAATGCAAATATAGCAACATGTTAATCTTGTAGAAATCTAGGTGTTAAATAACTATAGATGCTAAATCTGCAATTCTTTCAATTCTTCTGTGTTTGAAAATTTTTGCAATGAAATTTTGGAGAAAAATTCAGTAGACAAAATAGAAAATAAACAAGTCTATAAAGTAGAATAATTGTTATGATGAGCTATGTACAAAATATTATGGAAGCTGATCTTATTTTAGGAGTAAAAGAAGGAGTCTTGGATTTCCAGATGAAGATTATAATGAGAATTAAAATGGTTACTCCAATATCCATTGCATAAGAGCCATGTGGATGTGGAGATGAACTCAATCCCCCGTTTCTGGATTCTATTGGTTCAACCAACCTAGGCCTAAACCAGTCCACGTGTGACAATTTCCTGTATTTGGGATAGTGCAAGAAATATGCATGTGACTCAGCTGGAGCCAAAGCAGCAAGAGTAGGTGCTTCCTGGGGGATATGGAGAAATGTTTTTCCTTGCTCTTTTGAAAACCACTGAAACCATTCTATCACTCCTTGGAGATAATGTGATGTGTTTTGTTCGACAACTAGGACTTCTATATTCATTTTTCTATCATGACGGAAACATGTGGCTGACAACTCAACCTTGATGATATCCCAGAGTCTATGATACAAACCACTCGAAGGACACATTTACTTCTAGATTTTGAAATTGTGGGAGACAATAAAGTCCTCTTAATTTTTAAATTATTTTGAGTGTGCTTTCAATTATTGCAACCGTTTGTTTAGAAGACTATTTTTGTTGTTCATTTGTTTGTTTTATCTCTAATATATACTGTTCTTAGTTTCTCAGTTTCAAATGACTAGCTTTTTTAATATTTTGGAGCCCTTGACATGCGACCTCTGGTGGTGGGTCAAAAGATAATATAAATGAAAATACAATGTTGTGCCCAAATCCTACCTCTAGATATAGGAATATATGGGAATGAAGCTGGTATATCTTGACCCTCCCTCCCTAGCTCCAAATTGTCTACTGGTACCCTAATGTAACCATTTCCAAACATGCCAAAATTTTCAATTTGCTCTTATATTAAAATGGACAATAAAATTTTAACATGTTATATTCATTGGCTCAGAAGTTTCTTATCACAGGTAATATTTTTTTTTTCCAAATGTCTATTTGGAAACAACTCAGCTCATCTGTTAGTATTGCTGTTGTTTTTACACCAAACTTTCTCAAATGTTTGTAATAATAGAGGGATAAACAAAAACAAATGTTGGCACTGTTAAAAAAATTACTTCAGTGTTTGAGAAATGAGGGATTTCTTTCCATATAGTGAGTATATTCTTACTTTTATACTTATGCCCATATATTTATTGAGAGAAAAATTAAAAAAAAAATAATGACCATATTTTGAGGCTTATGGATCAGTGCAACATATTTCACCTACTATACCAGTCAGTAGAAATTCTAAACTGTCCTCAACTTTTATTGGTCCTCCTTGCAGATATAAAAATAAGAATCTTTTTATCTATAAATAATTGTAGATATTACTCTACTAGGAGAGGCATATTGAGAATGAAAACCATTTTAAAGCAGAAAGGACAATATAAAAGATCAAATGTGTCTCCAGGAGGCTTCAAATTTCTTTTCACAGTCCTCTCCTTCTCTCCAAATTCTGTTTCTCACCTTCCAGTCCCTACACCTAAGACTTTGTGCAAGAATATCAGCTTTTACTCCATATCCCAGTCTTTTCTTATAGTCTTGTATTAGTTTTCTATTGGTACCCAAACACATTGCCATATGCTTGGTGGCTTCAAACAACATAGATTTCTTATATCACAGCTGTGTAATTCAGAAGTCTGGGCATTCCTGATATCAGCTGGGTTTCAGCTCAAGGTTTCACCAGGCCAAATCAAAGTGTGAGCCAGATTGTATTATTTTTTGGACACTGGAGAAAAATCGGCTTCCTAGCTTATTCAGGTGGTTGGCCAAATTTATTTCCTTGTGCTTATAGGACCAAGGTCCCCGTTTCCTCAGTGGTGTTGGCTAGGAGTCTTTCTCAAATTCTCATGGTTGAGATCCACATTCCTTCACTTGTAACTCCTTCTATCCTCTAAGCCAACAACACATTTAGTCTTAATGCTTTGAGTCTGTCTAACCTACCCTAAAACTTCATTTCTCATCTGCCTTCCTCTTCTGTTTTTAAGGACTTGTGTAATTACACGGGCCAACCAGATAATCTCCTTATGTTAAAGTCAGTGGGTAAGCAGCCAAATTTCTTCAGCAAAGTACCTAGATTATATTTTTTAACAGCTTTATTGAAGTGTAATTCATATACAAAAACTACACATGTTAAATGTATACAATTTGATAAGTTTGGACATATGAATACACTCATGATACCATCACCACAATTAAAGTAATAAATATATCCATCACCTCCAAAAGGTTTCTTGTGTCACCCTGTGGTTACTCTTTAGTGTTTTGTTTTGTTTTTTTTTTGGTGTTTGTTGTGGTAAGAATGCTTAACATGAGATCTACCCACTTAACAAATTTTTTAAGTACACGATACCATATTGTTAACTATAGGCACTATGTTGTATAGCAGATCTCTAGAATTTATTCATCTTGAATGAATGAAACTTTATAACCATTGAGCAACAAATGGTTGCTCAGTCCCTGGCAACCACCATTCCATCATCCCACCATTCTGTTTCCAGGAATTTGATTATTTTAGATACCTCATATAAGTATTTGTCCCTCTGTGACTGGCTTACTTCACTTAGCATTATGTCCTCCAGGTTCAGCCATGTTGTTGCAAAGGCAGGATTTACTTCTTTTTTTAAAGCTAAATAATATCCCAACATATGTGTATATCACATTTTCTTTCTCCATTTATCCATCCATGGACACTTGGGTTGTTTCTATGTCTTAGCTATTGTGAACAATGCAGTGAACATAGAAGTACAGATATCTCTTTAACAACCTGATTTCAAACCTTTTGGGTATATATTCAGAAGTAGGATTGCTGGATCATATAGTAGTTCTATTTTTAATTTATTGAGGAATCCCCATACTGTTTTCTGTAGTGGATATAACTTTTACATTCTCACCAACAATGTACAAAGGTTCCAATTTCTCCATATTTTCTCCAACACTTCTTACCTTTTGTATTTTTTATAATGGCCATCCTAAAAGCTGTGAGGTGATATCTCATGGTTTTGATTTGCATTTCCCTGATGATTACTGATGTTGAGCATCTTTTCATATATCTAGTAGTCATTTATATGTCTCCTTTGAAGAATGTCTAATCAGGGCTTTTGTCCATTTCTAATTGGGCTGTTTTTTTTTTTTTTTTTTTTTTTTTTTTTTTCGGGGGGGGGGGGGGCACTGAGTTGTAGGAGCTATTTAAACACCTTGGATAGTAACCCTTTATTTTTTATTGGATAAATGCTTCACAAGTTTTTTCTTGATTCTACAGGTTGCCTTTTCACTCAGTTGATTGTTTACTTTTCTGTGAGCAACATTTTAGATTTGTATAATCCCACTTGTCTATTTTTGCTTGTGTTGCCTGTGGTTTTTTTGGCATATCCAAGAAATCATTGCCAAGACCAATGTTAACATGCTTTCCCCTATGTTTTCTTCTAGTTTTACAGTTTCCAATCTTATGAATAAGTCTCTAAACCATTTTAAGTTTATTTTTGTGTATGGTGTAATATAGAAATCCAGTTTCATTCTTTTGTATAAACACCAGCACCATTTGTTAAAGAGACTATTTTTTCCTGATTATGTATTCACAGCACTTTTGTCAAAGATCAGTTGACCATACATATTTAGGTTTATTTCTGAGCAATCTACTGTGTTCCATTGGTTTATGTGTCTGTCTTATACCATACTATTTTGATTACTGGGGCTTTGTAACATATTTTGAAAGTAGGTGATGTGATGCCTCCAGCTGTGATCTTTGTCTTAAGATCACTTTGGCTTTTTTGGATTTTTTTAGTTCCACATGAATTTTAGAATTTTTTTTGTAAAAAAATTCCATTGTGGGGGAGCGTCTGGTTGGCTCAGTTGGTTAAGCAACCTACTCTTGATTTTGGCTCAAGTTATGATCTCAAGATCCTGAGATCAAGCCCTGTGTCAGGCACCATGCTGCCTGCGCATGGAGCCTGCATAAGATTCTGTCTCTCCCTCTCCCTCTGCCCCTACACCTTATCTTGCTGCACTTTCTCTCAAAAAAAAAAAAAAATCCACTGGGATCCTAATGGGGATAGCATTGATTCTGTAGACCACTTTAGGTAATATGGACATTTTTTTCAAGTTTTTATTTAAGTTCCAGGTAGTTAACGCTCAGTGTAATATTAGTTTCAGGTGTAGAATTTAGTAATTCATCACTTACATACAACACCAAGTGCTCATCACAAGTGCCTTCCTTGATAATCATCACCTATTTAAACCATCCCACCTGCTTACCTCCACTCAGTTTGTTCTCTATAGTTAAGAGTCTGTTTCCTGGTTTGCCTCTCTTTTTTTTTTTTCTCCAATGTGTTCATCTGTTACGTTTTTTAAATTCCACATGAGTGAAATTATATGGTATTTGTCTTTCTCCAACTGACTTATTTCACTTAGCATAATAGTCTTTAGCTCCATCCATGGTGTTGCAAATGTCAGGATTTGCATGTATATACCACTTCTTCTTTATCCATTGATCAGTCAAAGGCATTTGGGATCTTTTCATAATTTGGCTATTAGATAATGCTGTTATAAACATCAGGGTGCATGCATCCCTTCAGTATTTTTGTAACCTTTGGGTAAATACCTAGTAGTGCAATTGCTGGACTGTAGGGCAGTTCAATTTTTAACTTTTTGAGGAATCCCCATACTGTTTTCCAGAGTGGCTGCACCAGCTTGCATTCCCACCAACAGTACAAGAAGGTTCCCCTTTCTTTGCATGCTCACCAACACCTGCTATTTACTGTGTTGTTAATTTTAGCTATTCTGACAGGTGTGAGGTGATATCTTCATTGTAGTTTTGATGTGTATTTCCCTGATGATGAGTGATGTTGAGCATCTTTTTATGTGTCTATTGGCCATCTGTATGTCTTCTTCAGAAAAATATCTATTCATGACTTCTGCTTATTTTTAACTGGATTATTTGTTTTTTAGGTGTTGAGTTTTATAAGTTCTTTATATATGTTGGATACTAACCCCTTATCAGATATGTCATTTGCAAATATCTTCTCCCATTCTGTAGGCTGTCTTTTAGTTTCATTGATTGTTTCTTTCACCGTGCAGAAGGATTTATTTTGATGAAGTCTCAATAGTTTATTTTTGCTTTTGTTCCCCTTGCCTCAGGAGACATAGCTAGTGAGAAGCTACTACAGCCAGTGTCAAAGAAGTTACTGCCTGTGTCCTCCTCTAGAGTTTTGATGGTTTCCTGTCTCAGTTTAGGTCTTTCATCCATATTGAACTTATTTTTCTGTGTGACATAAGAAAGTGGTCCACTTTCATTCTTTTGCATGTTGCTGTCCAGTCTTCATAATACCATTTGTTAAAGAGACTTTTTCCCATTGAATATTCTTTCCTGTTTTTTGAACATTAGCTGGCCATACAGTTGTGGGTCCATTTCTGGGTTTTCTATTCTGTTCCAGTGATCTTTGTGTCTGTTTTTATGCGAGTAACATATTATCTTGATCACTTCAGCTTTGTTGTATAATTTGAAGTCTGGAATTATGATGCCTCCAGCTTTGCTTTTCTTTTTCAAGATTACTTTTGCTATTCAGGGTCTTTTGTGGTTCCATACAAATTTTAGGATTATTTGTTCTAGCTCTGTGAAAAATACTGGTGGTATTTTAATAGGAATTGCATTAAATGTATAGATTACTTTGGGTAGTATAGACATTTTGGCAATATTTTTTTTCTTTTGATCTATGAACATAGAATGTTTTTCCATTTCTTTGTTCATATTCAATTTCTTTCATCAGTGTTTTATAGTTTTCAGAATATAGATCTTTTACCTCTTTGGTTAGTTTATTCCTAAGTATTTTATGGTTCTTGGTGCAATTGTAAATGGAACTGATTCCTTGATTTCTCTTTCTGCTGCTTCATTATTGGTATATAGAAATGAAACAGATTTCTGTACATTGATTTTATATCCTGCTACTTGACTGAATTTATGAATCAGTTCTAGCAATTTTTTGGTGAAATCTTTCAGATTTTCTATGTAGAGTATCACATCATCTATGAATACTGAAAGTTTGACTTCTTCGAATTGGATGCCTTTTATTTCTTTTTGTTGTCTGATTGCTGAGGCAAAGACTTCCAGTACTATGTTAAATAAAAGTGGTGAGAGTAAGCATCCCTGTTGTGTTTCTGACCTTAGAGGAAAAGCTCTCCACTTCTTTTCCCTATTGAGAATGAGTTGTGAGTTTTTTGTATATGGCATTTATAATGTTGTGATATGTTGCCTCTATCCCTACTTTGATGAGGGTTTTTATCATGAATGGATGTTGTACTTTGTCAAGTGCTTTTTCTGCATCTATTGAGAGGATCATATGGTTCTTGTCCTTTTCTTTATTAATATGGTGTATCACACTGATTGATTTGTGAATATTGAACCATCCATGAAACCCAGGAATAAATCTCACTAGATGGGGTGAATGATTCTTTTAACATACTGTTGGATTCAATTTGCTAATATTTTGTTGAGAATTTCTGCATCCATGTTCATCAGGGATATTGACCTGCAGTTCTCTTTTTTAGTGGAGTCTCTGTTTGGTTTTGGAATCAGGTACAATGCTGGCCTCATTTATAGAATAAATTTGGAAGTTTTCCTTCTATTCCTATTTTTTTAATAGTTTGAGAAGAATAGGTATTAACTCTTCTTTAAGTGTTTGGTAGATCTCCCCTTGGAAACCATCTGGCCCTGGACTTTTGTCTATTGGAAGATCTTTGATTACTGATTCGATTTCTTTGCTGGTTATAGATCTGTTCAAGTGTTCTATTTCTTTCTGTTTCAGTTTTGGTAGTTTATATGTTTCTAGGAATTTATCCATTTCCTCCAGATTGCCCAATTTTTTGACACATAATTTTTCATAATATTGTCTTATAATTGTATTTCTATGGTGTTGGTTGTGATTTCTCCTCTCTCATTAGTGATTTTATTTATTTGGGTCCTTTCTCTTTTCTTTTTGATGAGTCTGGCTAGGGGGTTATCAATTTTATTAACTTTTTCAAGGAATCAGCTGCTGGTTTCATTGATCTGTCCTACTGGGGTTTTTGTTTGTTTCTATACCATTTATTTCTGCTCTAATCTTTATTATTTCCCTTCTTCTGCTGGCTTTAGGCTTCATTTCTTGTTCTTTTTCTAGCTCCTTGAGGAGTTCAGGTTGTGTATTTGAGATTTTTCTTGCTTCTTGAGGGAAGCCTGTATTGCTATATTCTTCCCTCTTATGATGCCTTTTACTGCATCCCAAAGGCTTTGGACCATCGTGTTTTCATTTTCATTTGTTTTCATGTATTTTTTATTTCTTCTTTAATTTCATGGTTGACCCATTCATTCTTTAGTAGGATGTTCTTTAGCTTCCATGTATTTGTGGTCTTTACAAATTTTTTCTTGTGGTTGACTTCAAATTTCATAGCCTTGTAGTCAGAAAATATGCATGATATGGTCTCAATGTTTTTGTATTTGTTGAGGCCTAATTTGCAACCTAGTGTGTGATCTATTTTGGAGAATGTTCCAAGTGAACTTGAAAAGTGTGTGTATTCTGCTGCATTAGGATGAAATATTCTGAATACATCTGAAATATAACAATTCAAAACCATTGTTTTCCTGTTGATTTTCTGCTTAGATGATCTGTCCATTGATGTAAGTGGGGTGTTAAAGTGCTCTACTATTATTATTATGATTGAGTTCCTTCATGTTTGTTACTAATTGTTTTATGTATTAGGGTGCTCCCAAGTTAGGGACATAAATATAATTGTTAGATCTTCTTGCTTGATAGACCCCTTTATTAAGATGTGGTGCCCTTCTTCATTTCTTATTACAGTCTTTGGTTTAAAATCTGGTTAAAATTTATAAGTATTGCTACTCTGGCTTTTTTTTGATATCCATTTGAATAGTAAATATTTCTCCATCCCCTCACTTTCAATCTGCACATGTCATTAGGTCTAAAATGAGTCTCTTGTAGGCAGCATATAGATGGGTCTTATTTTTTTGTCCATCCTGACACCCTATATCTTTTGATTGGAGCATTGAGTCCATTCACATTCAGAGTAATTATTGATAGATAGGAATTCAGTGCCATCTTATTACTTGCTTTGTCAATGTTTCTGGAGATTTTCTCTGTTCTTTTCTGGTCTTCATTGCTTTTGGTCTTTCTTTCCCTTTTACTCTTTCTTACAGCTGGTTTAGTGGTCACAAACTGCTTTAGTTTTTGTCCAGGAAACTCTCTGTCCCTCCTTCTGTTCTTAATGTTAGACTTGCTGGGTAGACTATTCTTGGCTGCATGTTTCTCCCATTCAGCACATTGAATATATCATGCCACTCTCTTCTGGCCTGTCACATTTCTGTGGAGAGATCTGCTGCTAACCTTATTTGTCTTCCCTTGTATTTTAGGGACTTCTTTTTTGTTTCTTTTAGGATATTTTCTTTATTTCTATATTTTGCAAATTTTACTACAGTGTGTCTTGGTGTTGGCCTGCTTTTGTTGATTTTTTTTTAAAGATTTTATTTATTTGAGACAGAGAGAATGAGAGAGAGAGAATGAGAGAGAGAGAGAGAGCACATGAGAGGGGGGAGGGTCAGAGGGAGAAGCAGGCTCCCCGCTGAGCAGGGAGCCTGATGCGGGACTTGATCCAGGGACTCCAGGATCATGACCTGAGCCGAAGGCAGTCGCTCAACCAACTGAGCCACCCAGGCGCCCTGCTTTTGTTGATTTTAATAAGAGTTTTCTGTGCCTCTTGGACTTGGATGTCTGATTTCTTCCTTTTTATCCTACTTTATCTTCTATATCACTTATTTGTTCCTCTGCTTTTTTCATCCTTGTAGCCATTACATCCAGTTGGTTTTGAGTCTCAGTTACTGCATTTTTTCATTTTGGCCTGGTTAGTTTTAGCTCTTTTATCTGTGTGGTAAGGGACTCCCTGACATCTTCTGTGCTTTTCTCAAGCCCAACTTGTATCCTTATGATTATTGCTTTAAATTTTCTATCAGGCATATTACTTATATCTGTTTTGATTAGATTCCTGGCTGTGACCTTTTCTTGTTCTTCTTTTGGGATGAATTCTTCCATCGTGCATTTTTTCTAGGTCTCTGTCTTCTTCTCTGTGTTATAAAAGCCTATTGCATTTCCTGCTCCTGAGAGTATTGGCTTTATGAAAAAGAGGTCATATACTGTCCAGGGTCTGTTTCTGGTGTGTGCTGTATATACTCTGCTGCTGTGTTTAGCTACTCTATCCCTCAGGTCAGTTGTCTGCAGAGGTTCTCCTTGCATGCAGTGGGCAGTGTTTGGATCTTGGCTAGAGTACTGCGAGTTTTAACTAGCTGGGCTCTGGTCTGCTTGTTTAAAAAGACCTATGATATTTCCACTAGAACCGAAGCCTTGAAGAATTCTATGGTCAGTAGACATGGAGCGTGTAGAGGTTTCAGCTGGGCTTCTGGGGAAGAAGCCCATTGCACTGGTCCTTAGGCACAATTGTCTGAGAAAAGCAGTACCAGCAGAGCACAGGGCAGTGGAACTTGGTATAAGCAGGTTACACAGCCAGTTTTGGTGCTGTGCTGTTTACTGAAGTTGGTTTATGCTGAGCGGCAGGGGAGGAAAATGGTGCCAGCCAGCTCCTTTTTTCTGTATAGAAGGGCAGTCCTTGCTGCATTCAGGGAAACACTCTCAGAAGAGGGGATAATTTCCTCTCATGAGCCCCAGGTGTTTTTTAGACTGCTGTTTTCATGCTGTCTCTGCATTGCTTGCCTGCCTGGAGTGGCAAAGTGACCTCCAGGCTCTATCCCAGCCAAGCCTGCTGACTTTTAAAACTCCAAACTGTAGGGCAGTTGTCTGCTGAGGGTGGTAGGGACCTGTGTTGGTCTTCTGGAGGAGGATCTCACCACACTGGGACTGATGAAGTTTTCACTGAAAGGGGCAGTCGTGCCAGAGCTCAAGGGCATGAGATTTGAAGCAAAGTAGGCTAAATAGCCAGTGTCCAATTTAGCCACTCTCAGCAGATGTGTCTGTGCCTATTCTGTGGGGCATGGAGGGGAAATGGGGTCCACCAGCTCTCTTGTGTCTTGAGAGGTGGCTGCAAACATTGCCTCTCACAGATGCACCCCAAGAAAAGTAAACAGTCTCTCTCCATGCACCTTAGGTGATACTCAGATCACACAGTCTGCCCTGAGGTTGTGTGCCTTTTCTTCAGGAGTAGGGCTGTGCCATCAGGACTCTATCCCAGCCAAGCCCATAGATCTCTAAAACTCCAGTCTTTGAGCCCCACTGGTTGCAAAAACTCACAAAACTCAGCCCCTCTCATTGTCCCAGCCAATGGCTTTGGGGAAGTGTTCTTGTAGTGTGTATCCCTGTGTGTTCCATTCTCGTCTTTCTCTGCAACCAGGGCTCCCTCCCCTCTGTAGCATCTGTAATCTGTTTCTCCCCAAAACATGCTCTGCACTTCCTACCTTTCTCACTGTGGCCTTTTCTCTCTCTCTAGTTGTGCAGTTTGTTCCATCAGTCCTCAGGTCTATTTCTTGGGTATTCAGAATGATTCAATAGTTATCTAGCTGTGTTCAAGGGTCAAGGCAAGCCTAGGGTCCTGCTACCATCTTAGCTCCTGCACTGGTAATATGGACATTTTAACAGTATTAAGGCTTCCAATCTATGAATATGCAATCTTTTTCCATTTATTTGTGTCTTCTTTAATTTCTTTCATTAATGTTTTGTAGTTTTCATTGTGCAAGCCTTTTACTTCTTTGGCTAAGTTTACTCCTAGGTATACTTTTTCTTTCAGATGCTATTATAAATAAGATTGCTTTCTTCATTTCCTTTTTTGATAGTTCCTTGGTAATATATGGAATCACAAATGATTTTGTATGTTATGTTTATGTTATGTATGTTGATTTTGCATTCTGTAACTTTATTAAATTTATTTATTAGTTCTAAGTTTTTTGGTGACACTTAGGGTTTTCTGTATATATAAGATCTACCATCTACAGAGATAATTTTATTTCTTCCTTTCTGATTTGAGTGCCTATTATTTTGCTTTCTTGCCTAGTTACTCTGGATAGGATTTCCAGTACTATGTTGGATAGAAGTGGCAATAATGGGCATCCTTGCCTTGTTCCTAATCTTAGAAGAAAAATTTTCAGTTTTTCACTCGTGAATGTAATGCTAGCTGTGGGCTTGTCATGTTTGTTTTTATTTTATTGAAGTGCATTCTTTCTATACCTAGAAAATAGAAAAGATCAATAAAAGGAAGAATTGGTTTTTTTAAATGATAAGCAAAATTGACAAATGTTTAAGTAGACTAAATAAAAAGAAAAAATGCAAATAAAATTAGAAATGGAAAAGGAAACATTACAATTGATGCCATAGTAATGCAAAGGACACAAAAGACTAACTGAAAAAAATTATACATCAATGTATTAGATAACTTGGAAGAAATGGATAAATTCCTGGGAACATACAACCTACCAATACTGAATCATGAAGAAATAGAAAATCTAAACAGACCAATAACAGTAAAGAGACTGAATCAGTAATCAAAGACTTCCAAACAAAGAAATTTAACCCCGAACTAGATGGCTTTACTGATTAACTCTGCAAAACATTTATAGAAGAATTAATGAGAATCCTTCTCAAAGTCTTCCAAAAAATTAAAGAAGACAGAACATTTCTAAACTAATTTTACAAGGCCAGCATTACCCTGAAACCAAAGCCAAAGACAATACAAGAAAAGGAAATTATAGGTTAATATCCCTAATGAACACAAATGCAAAATCCAAAACAAAATACTAACAAACCAAATTCAACAGGACATTGAAAGGATCATACACCATGATAAAGTGAGATTTATTCCTGAGATACAAGGGTGGTTCAAAATACACAAATCAATAAATATGATACACCACAAAAAGTATTTAACAAAATTCATCACTTTATGATAAAAATGCTCAACAGTACCCCTGAAACAAATAATACATTATATGTTAATAAAAAATTTTTAAAAAATGCCCAACAGCTTAGATTAATATTTGACTGCAAAATCAGGGGATATTAATCTGGAGGAGGGGGGGAAGCAATCTGTAGAATTTTCACCACCACATTCCTCCATGCTCCAAAACATAACTTTCCTACATTCTGTTCTGCCACCTAGGGGGAAAAACAAATTTTACTTAAGATTAATGCTGATAAGCTGTGAATTGTGCAAGACTGTTGAATCTCAGATCTGTACCTCTGAAACAAATAATGCAATATATGTTAAGAAAAAAAAAAAAAGAAGACGAAGGTAGCGGGAGGGGAAGAATGAAGCGGGGGAAATCGGAGGGGTAGACGAACCATGAGAGACGATGGACTCTGAAAAACAAACAGGGTTCTAGAGGGGAGGGGGGTGGGAGGATGGGTTAGCCTGGTGGTGGGTATTGAGGAGGGCACATTCTGCATGGAGCACTGGGTGTTATGCACGAACAATGAATCATGGAACACTTCATCTAAAACTAATGATGTAATGTATGGGGATTAACATAAGAATAAATAAATAAATAAATAAATAAATAAAAGATTAATGCTGATAAGAGCCTAATAGGGACCTTCTTCCAAATCTGTTTAATATATAACTTTGAAGTATTTTGGTCATGGGAAAGCCTTGATGTTCTTTTGAAGCGTGTTTTAAAATACTATATCTTTGGTTATGGTCTACTTTGTGTCCTCCTCTAAATTCCCTACAGGTGATAAGTGCTCTATTCCAGTTTTTAGACTACTGAATTTCTTTCCCATGTTTGCGGAGTTCCTCACCTTGTGAATATCTCCCACCATAAAAGCTAGAAAATGCTGGATACTCACTTCCCTAGGCATCAATGCTATGACATACACATATGACCTAGATTCAGCCAGTTAAGTGCATCAGAGCTAGTGATTGGAGCAGCAAGTGGTGAGGATCTCTCTCTTTACAGCAATGGTAATGGTTTCTGAAAATAATAAATCCCAGGAAAATTGCCAAGTCTATTAACAACCTAACTCTATGAATTAGTTTTAGATGTGGTTTCTAGCTGTAGAGCTTTGAGTCTTGTCTTTCAGCACCCCAATACTATAAATTCCCAATATCCTTTTAATAAAATCTACTTCTGTTTTCTCAGCCAAAGTCTGCTTTGGTTTTTCTCAACCAAGAACAATGAGTTATACAAACACCATCAAATGTGATAAGGGAGACTTTGAAGGAGTTAATGGCACTTCACAGGTAACCTGATTTACCACAATGCATGGCTCAGGTTCTGAAAGAGTGGAATACAGCTTTGCCCCTGATATATTTCTGCCACTCATCCAGGGATTTTAATTTGAAAGAATTTAGCTATGCATTTGGAAATTGCCAATTTTATTCCAACTTTGTTTTTGTTTTGATATCAAGTCGCTTTTTCTCTATTTACATGACTAAGTGTTCAATGAATTATAAGCAAACAAAAATTGTCAATTTTGATACATTTGCATAAGAAATAAGTGTAATGATTTTATATTGCATTCCAGTAAAATAAATTCATAGTCACAGTTATTCAGATGAAATCATGCGTATTTTTTCATTTAATGAAATATGGAGTTTTTCATTTAGAAGATTAAAATTAAATGTTGTATGTTCTTAGGCAAGCCTTGAAAGTAGTTTCAAACAAGAGCACAGAAACAACAATAAAAGGTTAAAGTTTAAACATTATGCCTAGTTTAAATCATTCATTTGGCTGCACCATGCATTTTTTTTTTTATTCTTCAATTTCTCACTCTTTTCTTTTGCTGCAGATCACACGGAACTAAAGAGAGCCCAAATATCTAATTGTGACCACTTATCCAAAACTTTGAATGATGGGTAAAATTAGAGACAGACATCTCTTATAAATGAATGCCAATAGAAATTAAATGAAAAAGAGAAAGAACATAAAATTCACAAACCAATAATTATTGCTCATTGATACTACTTCCATTTTATTTTAGATATTAGCTAGAATAGTAAATAGTTAAGTTGTCCAGAATACATCTTTTTATTCTCTATCCTACTTTAAAACAAAACAGTACTGAATCTGGATGTTGGGTCTAACTGGCATGATTCTCTTGTCTTATACCTGGTTTATTATTAGATACAGTTTTATTTATTTATTTTTTTTAAGATTTTATTTGTTTGACAAAGCGAGACACAGCGAGAGAGGGAACACAAGCAGGAGGAGTGGGAGAGGGAGAAGCAGGCTTCCCGCAAAGCAGGGAGCCCGATGTGGGGCTCGATCTCAGGACCCTGGAATCATGACCTGAGCCGAAGGCAGACGCTTAATGACTGAGCCACCCAGGTGCCCCTAGATACTGTTTTAAAAGTCAAATTAATATTAACAAATTCTTTAAAGCATGTCATCTTTGTAGATTATGATTCCTCCCCAGCCTTTTCAAAAGAAGCTTTTACCAGAAACACTATTTATTTTGTGTCAATTTAAAATTCGTATAAAACAGATTCCAGAACTCTTTTCTGTATCTGCACCTAGCTATAACAAACCTTTATTAGCAAGTCATTCCAGATGACTGTTTTGCTAAATTAGATTCATTTAGTCTTACCAATCTTGATTGCAATAAATAAACAAATAAGTAGTTTCTGAGCACTAACTATAAGGTATACATTTTCAGGATGTGTGTGTATGTGTGTGAGAGAATGTGTGTGTTTGTGTGTGTATGAGTGTGTTCTTGTACCCCATGTGCAATGTCCTTTCTCCTTGAGGGGAACTCCCCATTGCAAATATAATCACTGGGTTACCTTACATCATGTCTCTCTATAGGAGGCTGGACAGAGGAAGGTTATAAAATCTTTAATCCTTATTCTGCCCACTTTCCTGGTAGTCATATGCAAGTAATGAACCAATCACAATCTCCCAAATCTACTCTTATTCACTTGATTGTGAGGTAGAGTAAGAGCACTTGCCTCTTTCAATATGTTATATGCTTCCTTTCTTTCTACCCCTCCTGCCCGCATGCACACCTTACAAGTTTGATTCTCCAGCCTTTACATTACACTATGAATTCTAAAAAGGTTTTTATTAAATTTATCTTTTTTTTAAGGATGGCTAGAGATGGTTTCAGTTGTTTGCAATAAAGAAACGAAAAGCACAAGCACCCTGACTGATAAACTATTAGGTTTAAGGGTTGGTATTGACTACTTATAATGGTGCCAGATATTCAGGAAAATAATTGTATGTGAGGTAAGGGGCATGGAATAGAATGTTGATGTTAGGTTTACAAACACTAACTGATTATCTAAAACACCATACTCTTTCTATCTCTTTTTCTTAATATCATTAAAATGACTCTGAAAATATCTCTATTTTCTTTTCTGAGTAAGCTCATCCAACTTTTTAAGGTAAAAAAAAAAAAGCCAGGTTTAAACCTTTAATTTAGCAAATATGTACCCTTTAAAAAAAGAGAAAAATGAAAAACTAAAAATTTATAAAATCAACTTTGTCATCACCATTACATACAAAATTTTAGAAAACTGATTATGTTTGCATCCCCAGCCTCCTACAGTTGAGCTATGTACTTTCACTGTTTAAATTTTACTTGTCATAAGTGAGAAGCTAAGTAAGTGAAAGTAGCTTTAAAAAGATTTGCACCCAGCATCATTGCATCAGAGTTGCAGACATCCAACTCAGGCTCATGAGCTTGCCTTCAGATTTAATTCTAGATGTCCTTTCTCTCCTGCACATGTGAATAAATAGGAAAATGATTTCCGTTAGCTAGGTTTCTGGTTTAAGCAGAAATGCAATCATCATAGTTCCTAAGTGTTGTGTGTACACTCTCTAACTCAATTTTCTCAGCATTATTTAGACACGCTCACTGCTTAAACCTGATAGGAAGCCTTCCCACCCATACCAATTAACCTAACCCTGCAATTTAGTTTTACCCAGTCGTCCTTGAATCCTCCCTTGTTCTCCTCTGTACTGCTTATTTGAATTGGTTTGAATCCTTTCCCAGAAAGTGTTTGTAATCTAAAAATTGTCTAATCTCCTTGGTCCAATTTTTCCTGCTCTTTGATTTCCCATGGGACCCAAGTGGATTTCCAAACTTTTCCACACATCACATGAAACACTATTTTTAAAATACAACTTTCTTTTTGTGTTTTGCCCATGGGAACTGGCATTCTAAAAACAGCAGTCATCAGGGCGCCTGGGTGGCTCAGTTGGTTAAGCGACTACCTTCGGCTCAGGTCATGATCCTGGAGTCCCGGGATCGAGTCCCGCATTGGGCTCCCTGCTCAGCAGGGAGTCTGCTTCTCCCTCTGACCCTCCCTCCTCTCATGTGCTCTCTCTCTCTCTCATTCTCTCTGTCTCAAATAAATAAATAAAATCTTTAAAAAAAAAATAAAATAAAAAATAAAAAAATAAAAAAAAATAAAAACAGCAGTCATCAGCCAAACCACAATAAAGAGCTTCTCTTGCTCCTATTCTCATGGGGTTTCTAGATGTTTCTCTCGGTAGGATCCAGAAAGGAAAGAAGAGACAAAAATGTGTCTTAACTGCCAAGCTAATGTCACTCTCTACAGGTTAGGCATTTGAAAAATATAAATCAGTTGAGAGGTAGGAAGTCAATGATGCCCTTGGAATGACAATTCTATGGGTACTTGGGACCAGACTTAAATAAAGAAATGAAGCTTAGAGAGATCTTCAATTTGACTCAAATAAAAAATTATTAACCCCATATCACTTGTCATCATAAAAGCAAAATACAGTCCTTTGAGGGGATGAGTATATTCTCTGAAGATTTCATTTAGTACTTTGTACTCTTAGGTCATCATATTTTTTTCACATTTTGAAAAAGCCTTTTATTTAAGATTTTTTTTATTTATTTGAGAGAGGTAGAGAGAGAACGTGAGAGGGGGCAGAGTCAGAGGGAGAAGCAGACTCCCTGCTCAGCAGGGAGCCCAATGAGGGACTCGATCCTGGGACTCCAGGATCATGACCTGAGCCGAAGGCAGTCGCTTAACCAACTGAGCCACCCAGGCACCCTACAAAAGCCTTTAATGAAAAAAATTTTAAAGTAGGCCCTGCTTCATAGTGGGTTTCAAAGTATTACAGAGACCTATCTATGTTGTGATGTCCAGCATTCATTCACCAATATTTATTAAGTGTCTCATATCTATCAGACCTGTGCCCATTGTTACGAATAAAAACAAAACTAGTAAGACACAGCCCAGGGCCTTGGGGGCTTCACAATCTAATATATTGATTAAAATAAAGCCTCTATTATTTTATTTTATTTTTTTATTTAAACTCAATTAATTAACATTAATGCATTATTAGTTTCAGAGGTAGAGGTCAGTGATTCATCAGTCTTACATAATATTAGGTCATCATCTTTAGAGTTTCTATGATTAACCTTGAAGTGACAATACGGGCTTATGGGTTTAATTGGCTTATTTGGATACATAAATTCATGATTTTCTGCAAAAATACTGACAAATATTCATGTCATTCTACATGCATTCACATTTTTCTCATATTTCTCTAGGTAGGAATTTTTATGTTGTTATTCTCCATCCTGTAAACAAATTGAGCCTTGTAATAAGATGTTGTAACAAAATGGTTAACTTGGGATTTAAGATCTGTACAAAATAGATTTCCTATAAAACTAATAACAAAGCAACATAAAATACAGTGATATATCCAGTTTCTCTTCAGCGTCATAATGATTTTAAGTGGTGTCTCTATAGAGTTATATATGTTAAGGGAAAACAGAGTTTCCATAACAAAAATTCCCAGAATTCTTTACCTCCATTTCTTCAAATAAGCTTCTTGTTTTTTATAGTAAAACATGGAACAAAGACTCTAACAATAATAACATACTAAGCCCCATATTTGCATAATTTCAGTTTGTCCCCAAAATAACCTTATGAGTTAGGTATCCATATTACTTCAGTTTTATAAAGGGAGTAAGTGTGGCTTAGAAAGAACTGTTATTTGCCCAAAATTACAGAGCTAGCAGAGCCAGTACTTGAACCTAGTTCTATGCGGTTACAGAGTTCAAGTTCTCAAACACATCTCATCTCCATGGAGAGCCACAGATATTTATATCATAAATGTAAACCATACAAACTACAATCTCAAGATTAAATCTATGCCTAGTAGGAACAACTATACTATGCTATTCATCTTTGGCAATGGAGAAGCCGTTCTCTCGTAAGACAGAATCTTTCCATCTGTGAAGTCACGATTTGCATTTGTCTTAAAAAGTAGAGAAAAATTGAAATTTCCCCAACCGACATGACATGAATACCAATCTACAGAGAGCTTTTTGCTTAACCTGAAATTATAATAATCTTTGTGTCCAAAAGCCCCAGCTGTAAGACCAAACACACTTGTAAGCAGAGACCTGGTAATTCAGTCTTTTTGTAGTTATATAATAGACCAGGATAGTATATATTCTAGATATACAGGAGAGCAGGTGGTTTGCTTGGCTTACTTTTAGCATACATGTGAGCATGTGTGGGTGTTTGCAAGTGGTGGACATAGAGAAAAAGGGGAGTATTCAAAACCATCTAGTCTCACGGAATTATTTTGCAAGTTACCAAATGATACGTCTTTAAAGCATAGAATATTTGTAAGCTCCCATTCAAAGAATCCCATATATCCTATATTTCATGAGTTAGTTTGATATTTCAAATATTTTATCCTTCATAAGTATGCAACCAAAATTACATACTCTGAAATTACCTTTCTTGAATTTGATTTACTGCTCTGATGCTTGCTAACTAGAAATACATCAGAAATGTTGAGATAAATAAACATATTACAGAATATAGTGCTAAGCTATGATAAACCTAAAACTGTGTATATTACCATATGTTAGCAGTTGTCAGATTAAAGACAGTTTAAAAATAATTTTTTTCTCAGAACAGACATTTCACCAAGAAATATTTTTTCTTTATGTCCTAATATATTTGAAAGGAAATTTTTAATACCTGATATGTGTGTGTGTATGTGTGTATGTGTTTTATAAATCAGAGGCTACAAAATAACAGTCCACAGGCCTTTGCTAGTCTACAGAAAGGTCTTTTTTTTTTAAAGATTTTTATTTATTTATTGAGAGAGATAGTGATAGAGAACATGAGAGGGGGAGAGTCAGAGGGAGAAGCAGACTCCCCGCCAAGCAGGGAGCCCGATGAGGGACTCTATCCCGGGACTCCAGGATCATGACCTGAGCCGAAGGCAGTCGCTTAAACAACTGAGCCACCCAGGCACCCCCAGAAAGGTTTTAATTGAATATAAATTTGAGCCATATGAAAACAGTTGTTCCTTAAACAACACAGGTTTGAGCTGTGCAGATCCACTTATATGCAGATCTTTTTACTTTTCTTTAAATGTATTTTCTCTTCCTTATGATTTTCTTAATGACATTTTCCTTTTTCTAGCTTATTTTATTGTAAGAATACAGTTTATAATACATATAACATACAAAATATGCATTAAACAACTGTTTATTTTATTGGTAAGGCTTCCAGTCAACAGTATGCCATTAGTAGTTAAGTTTGGGAGCAAAGTTATATATGGATTTTTCACTGCATGAGAGGCCAGAATCCCTGACCCCCACATGGTTCAAGGGTCAACTGTGCATTCTCTGGATGTTAGCACTCTCCTGTGTAAAATGCAATTTTTGGACAAAGTGATCTCTAAGTTCTGATTTGAAACAGTGTGAGTGAGATGCTGAATGCTGAAAATTGCTATATGTCATTTTAAAATAAAAGGAGGGCTACCAATTTCTGCTAAAGTGATACCTTCCCTTGGTAGGGCTAGAGTCATTTAGTAGGAGAGGATAGCAGTGTTGTTTTCAACTCTCTAAGGCAGTACTTTTCAAACTTCAGAGTGTATAAGAATCACCTGAGAACCCAAAAATGCAAATTCTTGGGTTATACCCCCAGAGATTCAGACTAAACAGGTCTAGAACATAAACCTGAGTACTGTATTTGCATTTCTAACAAGCTTCCATGTCATGCTGATGTTATTGGGCCACAGACACATTTTGAAGAGCACTCACTGACCTAAAGAAGAATCTCAATCATTCAAAAGGCATTCAACTCATACCACATACAAAAATTAGCACAAAATGTAATCAAAGACCTAAGTATGAGAACTATAAAAAAAAAGCCGTACAATCTTAGAAGCTATAAAAAACTATAAAACCTTAGAAGAAAACATATAAATAAAATTTCATGACCCCAAATTTTGTATCAGCAACAACAAAAACAAACAGATAAATAGACATCATCACAATTAAAACGGTTTTGCTTCAAAGAACATCAATAAGCAGGTGAAAAGAGAATTCACAGGAGAACATTTTTACAAATCATATATATGACAAGGGACTTGCACCTAGAATATATAAAGAACTCTTACAATTCAACAGCGCACAAAAATTTGCTCATGAATATTCAGAGCAGCATTATTCATAATAGCCAAAAAGCGGAAACAACCCAGTATCCATCAGATGATGACTGGATAAATAAAACATGTTATATCCATAGAATGTAACACTATTTGAAAATAAAAAGGAAATAAAGCACTGATATATGTTACAATATAGAAGAACTTTGAAAACAGAGAATTCAGGTACAAAGGGGCACATATTGTATGATTCCATTTATATAAAAATGCCCCAAATTAACAAAGCTATAGAGACAAAAAATAGATTAGTCGTTGCTTAGGGCTAAGGGAGGGGGAATAGGAGGATTCTGGGGGTGTCTGCCATGGAGTATGGGGTTCCTTTTGGTAATAATGAAAATGTTCTACAATTGATTGTGGTGATGGATGTACAACTCTGAGAATATACTAAAAAGCATTGAATTCTATATGTTAAATGGGTAAATTGTATGTAATGCAAATTATATCTCAATAAAGCTGTTTTTAAGAGGCATTAAATGTTTATTGAGCCGATACTACGTTTTGAGCACTATCTTCTCCCTCTTTTTAACTTTGAAAGTATCAGATTAAATAGCAATTCCTCTGGAATATTTTTCTAACCTTCCCCTTTCTCAATGACTTGATTTGATGCCTTGACTAGATGCTGTCAACACACCTCTACTTCCGCATTAGAGCCTGTGTGACACTTTGATGTGATAGATTATTTAATATTCTGTCATCCCTTTTAGATTCTAAATTCCAGTGACCATGAATATTTTGTCTGCTGTGTCATCCCCATAATTTAACACAGTGTTTGGTAGAATTGGTGCCTAATAAATTATTCTTAAATTAATGAACAAAGGCCTCATGGTCTTATGGAACTGTAAATCTCCTTGTTTACAGTCTCGTAATACTTTGGTAGCATGAGGTGAAGAGAATGTCAAGCACTTCTGCTATTTGCAGGCATATAGATGTGGTTATTGTGGAGACAAAGCAACTTTTGTTACAGTTGAAGAGGACACCAATGGAATAGCTTAAAAAAGAGCATCAGATTGCAGAAGATTTAGACTAAAATGCTAACCTTTTTTTGTTGTTGTCTTTTAAGCTGTGCAGCTCTTGGCAGATTGCCTCACCCAGGTAAACTTCAGTTTCCTCATCAGTAAGGCACTGATAATGATATTCACTTCTACTCTCGTGTCTGGGTGGTTATGAAGAACAAAGAAGAGAACCCAGGCATTAACTTCTTGCAGAGATGTGAAACTATATAAATATAATTTGCTAATGGTCTGGCATATTCATAAAGAATTAAAAATATGACAGCTAAAGAAAGACAGTTGTTTAGATCAGAACCAAAGAGCAGACATTCTTGTTTGCCGACACAATAGCCACTTCTCCTTTCTTACTTGCCAACAGAATTCCAATTTTGTTTGAGCCGCCATGTTCCCTCCCCTAGGAAATGAATTACTATTGGTCTAAGCAAATCATTAAAATTATATTTCCCTTACCTACATTTGGTGCTGCGATAGATATTAATTCAGTTCTGGCCAATGAAAAATAAAGTGAATTTAATATGTGCCTCAGGGAAAGATTTTTCTCCTTGAAAAGAGGTACACAAGAAAAAAACCCTTTATATCCACCATCTTCCTTCCTGTGTGAGATTCTGTTCTATAAGGACCTCAGGCAGAGTGCTGACGCTGCCAACTTCCAATCATGAAAGAAGAACCTAGAGAATCACAGAGATGCTGCACGGAAAACTGCCACTGATCCACCAGCCTTGGAACCACTGACCACCATAGTTTTTGCCATGTGAAGTGAATTACTGCCTTCAATATGGGGCTGCAGGGCGCCTGGGTGGCTCAGTCGGTTAAGCCTCTGCCTTTGGCTCAGGTCATGATTCTGGGATCCTGGGATCAAGCCCTGCTTCTTGCTCCCTGCTCTGTGGGGAGCCTGCTTCTCCCTCTTCCTCTGCCATCCCCCTGCTTGTGTGCTCTTTCTCTCTCAAATAAATGAATAAAATCTCTAAAAATTATGGAAGCCGCTACTAGCGGGGCTTTAAAATAGTTGTTTTTGAAAGTGCTCTGATACTGAGCTCTTTGGGAAAGTGTGGTGGCATAGTGACCCCGGGAAGACAAGGGTCTATCGTAAGGCCTTCCTCTGTTACATGGAGCAGTGGCAGTCCAATTTCTCCTTGCATTTTGCCACATTAGAGCTGTGACAATAGGCAATTAAATCTTTGAAAATTGGAAAACTTGCTCTTGAACTTAGGCAGAGTAACTGAAATGATAAAAGGTATTTTTAAATGTTCATGTCTAAGTACCTGTCACACTAATTTGATAAAAGAAGAGAAGACAAAGCACAGGAGAAAAGAGGATGAGTTTTTCAAGCCTGAAGGATTTGCTGATTTCTAATGTAGATTCCTATAGGTTCCTGACAGTTTTAAACAAGGTACAATGTATAGTTGGAGACTAATTATGCAATATTCTGTGTGGCTTTTGTAGGCTTGCTGTCCCAGCCAACACCTGTCTCTTTTGTAGAGTAACCACATTAAAGCAGCTATGAGGCCCAGGAATGCATAAGCAGACACAGGGACACACATTTACACAAACACACACACACAATTACTTATGACAACTCTTCCTTTATCTCACTGAAGAAAATCAGAGTGATTTCTACCCAATTGGATTTCTTTGGGGGAAGGGGGGTACTTTTATTGAAAATACACGGGGTGCCTGGGTGGCTCAGTCAGTTAAGCATCTGCCTTCAGCTCAGGTCATGATCCCGGGTCCTGGGATCGAGTCCCACATCCAGCTCTCTGCTAGATGGGCAGCCTGCATCTCCCTCTACCATTTGTCCTCTCTCATGTGCACACTCTCTCTCTCTCTCAAATAAATAAATAAAATCTTTTAAAAAAGTAAAAGAAAATACACAAGTGCTATTAGTAAAATAAACCACCTAGTGGAAACTCAGACAATAGATCTTAATGCTTTTTAACACTGTGTCTGGAAAGAATGACTATTGACACATTTTTCAATGAATTTATTCCTCTTCTCTCCAGAGATAAAGCCAAGGCAGTCTCAGCCTTGGTAAGCATAGGTAAAACTAAATGATTTTAATATACAGTAATGAGTCATTTGTCTAAAATTCTTGACTTTAAGTTCACTAATAGCAAGGCTCTTTGCCTTATTCATATTTGAGTTCTCAATGCTAGGCAAATTCCTGGCACAGAATGGTGGCTCAATAAATTTTTGTGGAATAAATGTTTGAATGAATGGAGTCATGAAAAAATTACTAATTCCCCAAATTTTACCACTTTATTTTTTTCTAGATCGGGAACATTGCATTTTTGTAAAGAATCTTTCAAACTATATGTATTATGAATATTTCAAACCATGAAGGCAGATATAACTCTACACAATTTAGATTGTCATAAACTAGAGTGAAGAATTTTATATTTTAGATTTATAAATGTTACACATTTTTTTAAAGATTTTATTTATTTATTTGACAGAGAGAGACACAGCGAGGGAGGGAACACAAGCAGGGGGAGTGGGAGAGGGAGAACCAGGCTTCCTGCGGAGCAGGGAGCCCGATGCGGGGCTCGATCCCAGGACCCTGGGATCGTGACCTGAGCCGAATGCAGATGCTTAACGACGGAGCCACCAGGCGCCTCTAAATGTTACCCATTTATAAGCCTACAGTAGGTAATATGTGATCTCCCCCAGGGATCCAGGACATCGAAAATAACTCACAAACCCTGTAATACTTGAGCAGTCCACTGCATGTGCAGAGAATCCTAGGCTGAGGGACATTGGTGTGATAATGGCCTGTCCCAGAGAATATACTTTGACCAAAAAAAATGGTTCTCTTGCATTTGGTAAGGCCATGATCTCTATCCAAGCCCACAGCTTCAGGGAAGACTGCTTGGAAATAATAAAAGAGTAGTTCACCCATCTAGACAGCAGTATAGCTTATGCAGCCCTGAAACAGAACATACTGTAGCCAAATTACCACCAATCCCATGTCACTCCAGCACATATAGTCTGTCCTGTATCATTTCATCATGATCACTATTATTTTTAACAATAGATACCTTTTCTTTTTACATATTATGCACTAGGTGCTATGTTAATAAATGTTAATAAATGTATGTCAGGGTCATATCTCAAACATATCCCAAGGAGAGTGTTCCCCTTCCTTCAACCTATTCCAAAATAGAAACAAGGACTCAAAAAAGCACTAGCCTAAGTATACATCCTTGATTAAAAAGTGACTGTGTTGCCCCTTAAATACCAGACAAATCATTCATTCCTATGTTTCCCTTTTATTTCCTTTCTAGATCATGGACCCTGTGCTTTTATAAAAGCAGTGTTTATGGAAGAGCCAGGAAAAGACAGAGGAGAAAAAAGTGGAGGACCCTGAATAGCCAAAGACAAAAGAAGTTTCCACTCTGGAGGATATGGGAGTAGAGTGGAAAGGACAACTCTCCAATTTCCTAGAGAATGGAGGACCCATTTTCTAAGGGCACTCCACTATCCCAACAGTCCCAGTCACTTGTAAGTCCCTGAAATAAGAGTGTCCAATTTGGGGATATGTTATGTAGTTCTCCCCACTTTCTCTAAATTAAGAGGCGTTGGTCCATAGGTTATTTAAAAGGGTTTCATTAAAAACTATTACCATATCTATATATCTTGTGAGTTTACCTTGATTACATACTTCTATAGGACTAGAATGGTATTCAAGGGTACAGTAATTATCCTGTTAATAAACATATTCAATTAACTAAGATGTCCTATTCATCAAAAACATACTTAATAAATGCCAGTTCATTTAGGTAAGAAAAATCACAGGCATTTGAAACTCCAGTAAACTTCAGATGGCAATAAGATTAACAAACATTTACAATCCTTTTTTGTCCTCTGCCATCAAAGCAAACATCAAACTCAAGCTGTCATCATTTTGTTCCTAAATCATATAAAACGTTAACAAGCTAACAACTTTAAAAACTAAACAAAGCACAGAGCATATCTGTTATTAAGGATGGTCCCAGACACTTAAGCTTTTCTTACCAAAGGAACTGAAACCTGACTTTTATCATTTTTACCCCTCCCTCTAAGACATAAAGTACTAGTTAATAAAGTTTTTCAGGTTTGTCTACTGCATAATTTGTGACATCATTAATCATGAAGGAATTGATTATTTTTGCCACCTAATTAGTGAAACAAACTTCCACTTAGCACCTTGTGCTGAAAAACTTGTCAGCACTTCATTACACAGACATTGGAAACTGCAATCTTGTTGCTACAGTGACAAGATCCCATGGGGATTTCTGTGTTTAGCTGACGCCTCTAGATCAGACAGAATATGATTAAAAGGAAAGAATCTAACTTAAAGCACTTTTGCACTGAAAACACTGCAAAATTATATTTTTTAAACTGCCAATTTCAAATAAAATGATTGCATAAGTCTCCATAGAAATAAACTTTTTTGTATTTCATTATCTTTGGACCTTCCGTTTTTTTTTTTTTACTTTGAAGATAAAAATCATTATTGTAGAAACACTCAGACCATAACACCAATTGTTTCAATAATTTATTGGTTATAGTAATATATAAATCATGTTAGAAGTCAGAGTTAAGCCAAAGCAAAAAGGCAAAAGATGTATGGCCTTGAAACAATAAATAAATCAGAAACATAGACTGCTTTATGTTAATGATTCTGTGACAGTAATTGGCAGGGAAGCTTGTTAAAAAGGCAATTCATTAAAAGTTATAGCTGTTTGGTTAGATGTTAGATTTTCTCCTGTCCATCCTTTATGCTATCCCTCTTCATTCATTCCCAACATTTTATTTTTACAATTTGACATATATACAATGGAGCTCTGGGGTCAATATTAAAACATAGAAAATATTCCAGTCAACAAATAATTTTGGAGCCCTCATTTATTCCAAAATAAATGTAACATTTTATTATTTTGATACTTTAATCCTCCTTTCAAAAATTTCATTGATCTCAAAATATGCAATGACTTACTCGCACAACCCAATTCAGCACCTAAAGAAGATATAATCCTGGGGCACCTGGATGGCTTGGGCAGATGGATGTCCAACTCTTGGTTTCAGCTGGGGTCATGATCTTGGAGTTGTGGGATTGGGCCCCCAGACGGGCTCCATGCTCAGCGTGGAGTCCACTTGAGATTCTTTGCCTCTCCTCCTGCCCCTCCCCACTTTGGTTCTCTCTCTCTCTCTCTCTCTCTCAATAAAATCTTTAAAAAAAGAAGAAGAAGAAGACATAACCCTGCATAGCCTTGTAGAGTCTGGCTTTTGTCAAGACTATGGTGCCATTACTGAGAGAACAGTCAAGACCCAAGAGACTGAGAGAATCCTAAGATTCATATAGCTTTTGCCTAACAAGCACCCTTCAGAGCACATAATGTCAGGAAAGTGTGGCAAAGAGAGAAATCACTTGGCAGTTGGAGACCCAAATGGTCACTGTCCAGGATGGCACAAATGACCTGAGATTTAATTGCAGAAAAGATCTCAACCTTGGAAAAAGTAAAGATATTTGGCAGGAAACCAAGGGATTGGCATAGCTACAACCTAGTTTGCGAAGCTGTTTTAAAAAGTATCTAATTTCCATTGATGCAGAATCAACAGGAACCAACAAGTCATTATTGATGTCCCAGGTGACACAGAAGAGTTAGCTCTGCCACTAGACATGTAGATTTAAGAATAGAAGTGATAACTCTTCAGAGAATCTGACCATAAAATATAGTAGATTGTACTGGTGGATATTGACTCAAGAGAGCCCTAAAATAACTATAAAAGTGTGTTCATAAAAAATCATGATACAGAAATCATTTTGCCAGTCTGAATAAAGATTTAGTAGAATTATAAAGACAGGGAGACTCTTTCCATATGACTTTAAGAGTAAATAGCAAAGCTGTTAGCATAAATTATCTTGCGGGCCTCAACTTCTCTGGAAGCACAAAAGGTAAATAATCTACAATAAAAAGATAAAAGCCACCTTTGGTAATCCAGATCCCATTTACTCAAGGCAAAATAACATATATTATATTTTCTACATTTCTCTAGAATTCTTAATTAAGTCAGTAGCAGCCTCATATATTTGTGATAATATGTCTGAGGGCTACTTTGAGCTTCAATGGCTTTACTTTTAGCTCTATTTATGCTAGGTAGAATCTCTCCTAAGTACTATCTGGAGCTCTCAACTTCATGACTGGAGCAGTGGCACATGGGCTTACAGCCGTGGAGCAGATTTAAG
The DNA here is from genome assembly GCF_002201575.2 of Neomonachus schauinslandi. Taxonomy (NCBI): domain Eukaryota; kingdom Metazoa; phylum Chordata; class Mammalia; order Carnivora; family Phocidae; genus Neomonachus; species Neomonachus schauinslandi. Next base: position 98,616,951 of record NC_058409.1, on the reverse strand, counting down.
TTTTTTGCATGATTTATGAATAAGTGAGCTTTAAACTTTATCATTAGATATGTATTAAATCAATTCCTACTTATCACTAAGGAAGGTAGATGGCTATATTATGACTTACAGAAGTATATATTAAACATCAGTCTACAGACAAATATGAAGGTATAAGCTGGTTTGGTTTTTCATTAAATCTTTTATTTTGAGATAATTTTAGAATCATAGACAGTTTTAAGAAACAATATAGGATGATCCTCTATACCTGTGTACCCTTTCACCCAATGGTAACATCTTTATAAAACGATATTACACTATCCCAACTAGGGTATTGACACTGATACCATCAAGTTATAGAACATTCCCGTCACCACAAGGATCCCTCACATTGCTTTTTTACAAACATATTTCATTCACAACACTACTCTCTCTTTAGTTTTTGACAGGCACTAATCTGTTCTCTGTGTCCATAATTTTTCAAAAAATGTTATATAAAGAGAAGCATGCAGTATGTAACATTTTGGAATTGACTTATTTTATTCAATATAATTCTCTGGAGGTTCATCCAGTTTTTTGCATGCATCAGTTTATTCCTTTTTCCATGGTAAGAGTGTACCAGAATTTTCTAACCATTTATTCATTGAAGACATCTGGATTATTTCCAGTTTTTAGCTACTATGAATAAAGCTGCTACCAATATTCATAGACAGGTTTTTGTGTGAATGTGTTTTCATTTTTCTATGATAAATGCCCAGAAATGCAACTGCTAAGTCATATGATAGTTGCATGTTTAGTTATTCACAAATCCACCAAATTGTTTTCCAGAATGGCTGCACCATATAACATTTCCAAAAGTGATGTATGAGTCATCCATTACTTGGCATTCTTGCCAGCATTTGGTGGTGTTATTATATTTTATTTAAGCCATACTGGTAAGTTAATAGTGAGAACTCACTGTGGTTTTGATTTTCCTAAAAACACATGATATTATCTTTTCATTATCTTATTTTCCATCTTCATATATTCTTCATGTCTTCTGCCCATTTTGTAGTTGGACAAAATTGTTTTGTTTTTTTGTTTTGTTTTTTTTTAAAGATTTTCTTTATTCATTCGAGACACAGATATACAGAGAGAGAGAGAGCATGAGCAGTGGGAGAGGCAGAGGGAGAGGGAGAAGCAGACTCCCTGCTGAGCCAGGAGCCCGATGTGGGACTCAATCCCAGGACCCTGGGATCATGACCTGAGCTGAAGGCAGACGCTTAACCATCTGAGCCACCCAGGCGCCCCAAGTTTTGTTTTGTTTTTACTGTTGAGCTTTGAGTGAACTTTATATACTCCAGATTCTAGTTCTCTGCCATACATATAGCTTGCAAATATCTCCTCCAAAGTTATTGATAGTCTTTTCATCTTCTCAGCAGCCTTTCACAGCAAATTTTTCAATTTTGATAAAGTTCAATTTATCAGTTTTTATCTTATGTGTCATACTTTCAATGTCAAGTCTAAGAACTCTGCCTAGCTTTAGATCCTAAAGATTTTCTCCTATGTTTTACTTCTAAAAGTTTTATATTTTTATATTTTACATTTAAATCCATGATCAGGGCGCCTGGGTGGCTCAGTTGGTTAAGCGACTGCCTTCGGCTCAGGTCATGATCCTGGAGTCCCTGGATTGAGTCCCTCATTGGGCTCCCTGCTCAGCAAGGAGCCTGCTTCTCCCTCTGACCCTCCCCCCTCTCATGTGCTCTCTCTCATTCTCTCTGTCTCAAATAAATAAATAAAATCTTTAAAAAATAAAAATAAAAAATAAATAAAATAAATCCATGATCAATATTAACTGAATGTTTATATAATGTCTGAGACAAGCTGAAGCTCATTCTTTATCTATGATTTTCGTTTGCTTCAGCACCATTTGCTCGAAAGTGATCTATTCTCCCTTGAATTAATTTACTCCTTTGTCAACAATTAGTAGGGCATGTTTGTGTGGGTCTATGTCTGTCTCTATTCTGTTCCATTGGTCTCTGTGCCTATCTCTGCCAATACCAAATAGTTCGGATTACTGTAGATATATAAAAAGTCTTGAAATCAAGTAGATTGATTCCTCTCATTTTACTCTTCTCTTTCAAATTTTTTTAGCTATTCTACCTCCTTTGTCTTTCTACTAAATTGTAGAATAATTTTGTCTATGTAGTGATTTTGATAGAAATTGTGTTAAGTCTGTATATCCATTTAGGGAGAATTAAAAGCAAATGTTATTCAGCAAATATCAAATTCAATCGTCATCACTTAAAAAATAAATATTTATTTCCTCCCAAAGTTTTAAGAGTCAGTAATGTGGGAGCAGTTTAGCTGTGTGTTTATGGTTCAGGGTCATTCATGAGGTTGCAATTAAGTTGTGAGGCAATGCTGCAGTCATCTGCTTCCACGATGACTCAATCACATGGCTATTTGCTCAGGCCTCAGTTCCTTGGCATGTGGAACTCTCCATAATGCTATTTGAGGATCTTCATGACATGGCAGTCAGCTTCTCCCAGAGCAAGTTATTCAAGGCAGAGAGAAAAGAGGAAGCCCCAAAGCCATTTTTTGACCTGGTCACTCACTATCACTGTTGCCATATTGTATTTTCTAGCATAGAGTCAGTAAGTTCTAACCTACCCTCAAATCAAGAAGAATTAGACTCCATGTTTTAGAGGAACAAACCCACAGAGAATTATACATAAGATGCCATTTTGCCATATTGTATTTTCTAGCATAGAGTCAGTAAGTTCTAACCTACCCTCAAATCAAGAAGAATTAGACTCCATGTCTTAGAGGAACAAACCCACCAGAGAATTATACATAAGATGCCATTTTTTTAAAGAAGTGTTTCACTAGTTAAGAAAAGTTAGAAAATATTTTTCTAAGTTAACTTCATGAATGTACATGACAATTCAATAAATCAACATTTAGGCATCATAAAGCTTATTCTTGGTAATATTTAAGCAGGGGAACAAAGGAAATTGTAAAAACAGTTATCAACAGAATAGTAGTCTAATATTTGATGATAAATTACATAAATGTTAAATGACATTTAAATGTTGTCAAGAATTTCTTTATCTCCTGTCAAGATCTCATTAGTGTTTTGTATGTTTCAACTGGAATGAAATTTATAGCAGGCCCTAAAGAAGTATGAACTATGAGCGAAATGTAACCTGGGCTTTAGGCAATCATACTGGGCAGACAAGAGCTAATTGTTAATGCTAACATCTTTCATGAGATCAATGGTACGTACTAGCTCCCAGGTTCTTTTTTTTTTCAAGAGGTACTAAGTTTAGATATGTACCCTATGGTTGATTTGAGCATTAACAGAATTATAAATTGACATCAGAGTGAACACAACTGTAAAGATCAAACGGAAAGCTAGTTTACCAATTCCAATAAGAATAAGCCTCTAGATTTCTTCCACTACAATTTTCATCATAGTTAACTACTAAGAAAAAAGGAAAGAAAAGGTGTTTGTGGCAAGCTTTGCAAGACAGTTTTACATACAACCCCACGCACATATTCTTACACACACATGCATCTCTACACTCCATGCCCACATGTAGGCACAGAGATATATATGCATACTCACTTGCCTAATCTTCATTTTTTTCTCACGTGTACAATAGCAATAAAAATAGTACATGATACATAAGACGTTTGAAGATAAAATGAAATGATACATGTAAAGCATTTAGTACAATGCTTGGCACATGGTTAGTGTTCAATAGGTGTTAGCTATTTTTGTTACTAAAATGGAATTATCACAAATATGGTTTTCCTGTGATTGCAAATAGGAAGAGAGAAGTTATATAGCATTAAGTTTGCATTCTAGTATATATCATATTAATCTTAAATTTCTCAAACAGGACTATTCTATTTCTCCCCTACTATATTACTGTTTTTAAGACTCAAAGTCACCCAGCTAATAAGTAAGCAAATTGGGATTTAAACCCACAATTCCCTGATCTTTCCACTACACTACATGGATTGAATAGATGGTCTTCTGGTACATATTTTTAAGTGCATCTTTTTGTAACCATCCAATGATGTACAGGTTTTTCATATAACCCTCATTATACAGACATAATATATTCTGATTAGATGTGTGAAGTCCTCAGGGATAGGGTCCAAACTCTTCTGCTTTCACTGGCCTCTTTCCTCATCCCTTCCCCAACATAACCTCTCAGAACAATGCAATTCTATGTACAGGTAGTCAATAAATTCATGCTTCTTAAGACAATAAATTCCTTCCAGCACCTACTTATTTGTAATAGCTGGTTTTCACTACAAACATTTATCTCTGACAGGAAATTGATCCAGATATTCAGTAGCCAAGTAGAGTTTATGAATGTGATAGTCAAGTGAACATAATGACCTACAGGTGCCTGAGTATTCTGAGGTTAGTTTTCTCTTCAGGGAGTGCAGGCTTTGCTATAAAAAGTTTATTCATGTTGGTATTTCAAATAAATGAGAAGAAGAAAATCTTTCTCTCAGACTTCAACTCTATTCAAAAACAGCAAACTGACTACAAAAGAAAAATACCTAAGGAAGAGTATAGCTCACTGGTTCTCAGAAATGAAGAGTTAAGTATATGAATGCAAAACACATTTCAGTTCCTATATGGATAATAACTTCTGAAGAATTGATGGATATGAGATTCTTATGAAACAACAAATTATAATTGTCTCTGGTGTCCTTGCTCTTAAAGTGTAACCCAACAGATCATTTCCCAAACTAAGCTGGTACTTCAAAGATAGAGTCAAGTCCTTTGGTTGTACTGAGTTCTCAAGAAGAGAGCGAGTAGAAATGAGAGCTGAGTAATGGTCTGGAGATACTTCTGGAGTGGGGATCCTCTTAAATATGGTGAATTTTAAAGAAGTCCTGATGCTCTGCCCCTACACAAGTAATGTGCTTTAGAGGTTTGGTAGGATTCTTTGGACCAGAGAACCTGAAAAGGAATTAAAGCGTGCAATGGACATCTCTTTTATTCCACAAAATGAGGAACACCAGCCTTAGCAATAATAAAGTTGGTAAACAGAAAAACCTCTCTCAGGGATCTAGACTCCAGAAAGAGCCTTACAAGTTGCTGTCTGGTTCACTACTCAACCAAGACTCTCCAGATAGAGAAGGCTTATGTACTTAATGTACTTAATGGACTCCAGAAGTTCAATCTAAGTATCAGGGAGCAAACAAAGGAAAAAAAGCAAGCCACTAGATAGAGGGAAAAACGAACAGAAGGCATAGAATGAGGGACTCTTAGTGAAATAAAACTACTGGGAAAAAAGACAGTAACTTGAACAACACAGAAAAAAAAATAATGAAAGCAATTAGTGACATTCAAAATGAGCACACAAAAAAGTCTGTGTGGAAAAAAATGATATACAACTATAAAATTCAAAAATTAAGACAAATAAAAGAGATATTGTTGCAATCCAAATTAGTGGCCTGAAAGATTAAGAGGAGATATAATGCAAAAATAATAATAAAGGAGATGGGAAATATTAAGAAAACATTACAAACTTGGAAGATAGATTTAGAGTACTAACTAAAAATAATAGGTGATCCAGGAGGAAAAAAAAAAAAACAAAAGAAGAATACATAGAAGAAAGATCATAAGTAAATTGAAAGAAATGGATAAATAAGATGTGGTCCGTATATATTATGGAATATTACTCAGCCATCAGAAAGGATGAATAGCCAACATTTGCATCAGCATGGATGGAACTGGAGGAGATTATGCTAAGTGAAATAAGTCAAACAGAGAAAAACAATTATCATATGGTTTCACTTATTTGTGGAACATAAGGAATAGCATGGAGGACATTAGGAGAAGAAAAGGGAAAATGAAGGGGGGGAAAATCAGAGGGGGAGATGAACTATGAGAGACTATGGACTCCGGGAATCAAACTGAGGGTTTTAGAGGGGGGCAGGGGATGGGTGAGCCCCATGATGGGTATTAAGGAGGGCACGTATTGCATGGAGCACTGGGTGTTATACACAAACAATGAATCATGGGACACTATGTTAAAAAATAATGATGTACTATATGGTGACTAACATAACATAATAAAAAAAAGAAATAAATTTTTCTGAGAAAAATTTTCAAGAAAAATCTGTAACCAGAAATACAAACATCAGGACAGAGATCTCAATATTAGAGGAAAAATTGAGAGGAGGGCAATTAATTTTGCAATATATATAGTTTAATTTAAATGGATTTGTATTAATTTAAATGGATAATGATATAGTGGCTGAGGGCTGAGCATATGTAATTTAAGAGCTAAGCAAGGATTCTTAGCATAGTAAAGACATACTTCTGGGGAAAACATAATAATAATCTGGAACTAAAAATACTAAGATATCTCTGAAAAAATATAAAGCATTCAAATAAGGTAGGATGCAGAGGTAGACTATTCTCAATATCTCTTCTTCTTGGAAAATGGGGACACAATAGAAAAAAGTTTATTATGAGGAGGAACTACTTATAAATTACTTTCATGTAATAGCTAAGTGTGTTCTACTATTAACAAAGTTTGGTAGACAGCAGAGCAATGAAATGAATAATAAAACTCCAAAATAGCAAGAGAGAGAGAGGTAAATAAAATTTATCTAAATAACAACAATAAAACAGAAATGATTAGCAACTTGGTCCAACCAGCAAAAAAATGAAATGGAAAGAGTAAACAATAATATAAAAGAGACATTAGACATACATGAACCAGAAGAAATAAAATCTATTATACCCATTGTTATGCTAAATGTAAATATTTAAAAGCATTTACAATCTTAAATGGAAAAGATATTATAAAAGGAGAAATAGAAAAATGATTGATCCTTCCTGTACCCTGGTAAATGTTCATCATCAGTTCCTATGGGAAGAAGAATCAGAAATAAACAAAACCCACTTTTCATCCTTTATATTTAGAAGACCTCAGGAATTCTTTTACAAAAGACACTGGATAGGAAGGAGGAAGGGAGGGAATAAAGGAAGGAAGAAAAAAAGTTGTATCTACTCTGTAGCAGTCCACTATTTATGTTCAAATGCTAAACATAGAAAAGTTGCCATTTGTCATTTTGAATGGCTACCATGCTCTTTGATTTAGAACATGTCCTTTATAACTAGGAAAATGGTCCTGTCTCTTAGCCGAAAGAGATATTGAGGAAGTGCTTAATCAAAAGGTAAAGAACAGGAATGCCTTCTCTCTAGATCCTGCTGTTTCTTGGTAGATTATCTCAGCTGCCTCTGTCTCTCTGATCTTCCCAGCAGAGAGCCAACAATGCTCCTATGGCAATAGTCCATCCCAGATTTTCCTTTCTACCTCCACTCAACCTATATCTGATGTATCAATTTGTTAGGGCAGTCCTACCAAGTACAACTGTCTAGGTGGCTTAAATAACAGACATACATTTTCTCCCAATTCTGGAGGCTAAAATTCTAAGATCAAGGTGTTTACAGGGTTAGTTTCCTGTGAAGTCTCTCTTCTTCACTTGTAGGTGGCCTTCTCCCTGTGTCTTCTCACGGTCTTCCCTCTCTGTCTGTGTCCTAATCTCTTTTTACAAGGGAACCAATTATATTGAATTAGCACTCACCCTACTGACCTCATTTAGTGTAATCACCTTTTTAGAGACACGATCTCTAAAAACAGTCACATTCTGAGGTACCACAAGTTAGAATTTCAACATATGAATTTAGAGAGGGACACAATTCAACCCTCAGCACTGCTTGCTAAGGACTGAAGGGGCAACACTTCATTGACTCAAGTCATTAAGCAGCAGCATTTTGGTGTTCATATTCCAGTCCTGCGGTATCTACGAGACTGCTTAAAATCGCCAGCATCAAAAAATAATACAATTAAATATTCTCTCACCAGCAGAGCACGCACCTCTAATTATTATTTGTTGGCACTAATTTAGAGGTTCTTGACTGACTCTTGGTGAATATGGACTGGTGACAGAAATAAAGGAGTGCCTGGTAAAAGGAAAAACTTCTGGGGGCGCTTGGGTGGCTCAGTTGGTTAAGCGTCTGCCTTCAGCTCAGGTCATGACCCCAGGAGGAGTCCCGGGATCAAGCCCTGCCTCAGGCTCCCTACTCAGCGGGGAGTCTGCTTCTCCCTCTCCCTCTGCCCCTCCCCCTGCATGTTCCCTCTCTCTCTCTCACTCTCGCTTTCTCTCAAATAAATAAATAGAAAGAATCTTAAAAATAAAGGAAAAACTTCTGTTCTTCTCTACTTTACTCTCGCACTTTACTCATGTCATTAAATGTGTGGGGGTATTCCCATACTGACCAATGGTCTGGCACCAGTTAGGTGTCCTACAATTCAATTTAATTCTGACACTAACCGAATAAAGTTAGTACAGACACCACAGGTTAACGGTTCCGTCCCACAAAACTCTCCCCAACTTCAGATGCCATTCCTACTGCCAGGTTATCACCTATACTCCTGACTGACGAGCTATAAATCAGGAGTTCCTCTGACCCCCTTCTCGGGTTTGATAATTTGCTAGAATGGCTCACAGAACCAAGATAACAGTTCACTTATCATTACTGATTTACGACAAAGGGTATATTAGAGGATACAAATGAACAGTCAGGTGAAGAGATATGTAGGGTGAAATCCAGAAGGGTCCTAGGCACAGGAGCTTCTTTCCCCATGGAGTTTGGAATGTGCCGCCCTCCTGCCACATGCATGTGCTCTTGTTCACTAACCTGGAAGCTCTCCAAGCCCTTTGGCTAGGGTTCTTATGGAGTTTCACTATGTAGGCATGATTGATTAAATCATTAGCCTTTGGTGATTAACAGCCTCCAGCTCCTCTCCCCTCCACAGAGGTCAGGGGATGGGGCTGAAAGTGCCAACCCTCTAATCACATAGTTGGTTCCCCACACTCCTTTTACCTCTATCAATCCAGAGCTATTTCAGGAAATGGGGACAAAAACCAGATCTCTGTGCCAAGAGTCAAGACAAAGACCAAATACATATTTCTTATTATATCACAATATCATACTTGGAAAAACCTGAAATATATGATCTCTCTTCCTTAGAGGTATGGTATTTCTCTTGAATCAAGCTTTTTTTTTTTTTGGTTAATAATAATAACTTTTGGTTAAACTGCGTGTGATTAAGTTTGTACTATTACTTTTAATATTTCAGAACAAACCTCACCTAGAGGGGATAGAAAAAATTGCATAATCTGCTCCAGGCAAGCAGAAGAGTTTTTTTTTTTTTAAGATTTTATTTATTTATTTGAGAGAGAGAGAATGAGAGAGAGAGCACATGAGAGGGGGGAGGGAAGAGGGAGAAGCAGACTCCCTGCTGAGCAGGGAGCCTGATGCAGGACTCGATCCTGGGACTCCAGGATCATGACCTGAGCCGAAGGCAGTCACTTAACCAACTGAGCCACCCAGGCGCCCCAAGCAGAAGAGTTTTTTGTACGAGATGTCTTTATCCATTTATCCATCCAGTAATTTTTTAGTATCCATCACATTAGAATCTCTCTACTAGCTGCTAAAAACTCAACTATAACTAAAACAGACTGCACTGGTCTTCTTGGCACTTACAGTCTGATGAGGGGAGATACTATGAGCTGTACACCCTCTTCAGATCATATACATCATATAAGATGATAGAATGTTAAACTTGGGATAAAAAAATGTAGTATTTCTCACTCATTAAGAATCTGAAGACTCTCAGGCTTCTACTAAGAAATTGTTGTGGGTGCCTGGGTGGCTCAGTTGGTTGAGCGACTGCCTTCAGCTCAGGTCATGATCCTCGAGTCCCTGGATTGAGTCCCACATCGGGCTCCCTGCTCCGCGAGGAGCCTGCTTCTCCCTCTAACCCTCCCCCATCTCATGTACTCTCTCTCTCATTCTTGCTCTCTCAAATAAATAAATCTTTAAAAAAAAAAAAAGAAAGAAATTGTTGCTTGAGAAACACTCAATTAAAAGTTGATTGCTGAATATAATACACATTTCTCCAGAAATATATACAAATGCCCAATAAACACATCAGTAACCATCAGGGAAATGCAAAACAAAAGCACAATGAGGTGCCACTTTATACCCACTAGAACAGCTATCATCAAAAAGGTAATAACAAGTGTTCTTAAGCATGTGGAGAAACTGGAATCGTCTTATACTGTGTTGTAAAATGGTGCTGCTGCTTTGAAAACAGCCTAACAGTGATTCACAGTGTTAAACATAAAGTTACTATTTGACCCAGCAATTCCACTCCTACATATATACCCAAAACAAGTAAAAATGTATGTTCACACTAAAACTTATACACAAATGTTCATAGCGGCATTATTTATAATAGCCTAAAAGTGAGAACAACCTAAATACCCATCAACTGATAAATTGATAAGCAAAATGTGGTATATTCATACAGTAGAATATTATTGCACAATACAAGGAAATGAAGTATTGACAGATGCTACGTGGACAAATCTTGCAAGTATGCTAAATGAAAGAAATCAGTCACCAGAGACTACCTATGATACCATTTACATGAAATATTCAGAATAAACAAATCTATAGAGACAAAAAAATAGAACAGCAGTTTCCCAGGGCTGGGATGTGGGGATAGAAAAAATTGAAGGGAATTGGGGAATGACTGCTAATGAATATGAGGTTTCTTTTCAGAGTGATGAAAATGTTCTAAAATTGTGATGATGGTTACACAACTATTGAATTGTACACTTTAAATAGGTGAATTGTATGTTATGTGAATTATATCTCAAAGCTGTTTTTTTTTAAATTCCAGTTGCTGTCATATCTACTTCTTGTTGATATGATGTTAAACAAAATGGGAAGACAGGCACAAGTAGAACAGTCATTACTGATATAAAATAATCACCCCAATGGTCAAATTATGCTTTTATTCTTTAAAAATTTTCATCAAGATAATGGCTCAACACTAGCAAAGTCAGGTAAAGAACTGCATTCTTCTAGCTTCCAGAACCATGCTCTTTCCATTGTATTTTCTTCTTATGGATTGCACAACTTCTAAAGGTGCCATTCACTGTACTATCTTGCGATAGTTCGGTACACAGCGTGAACAGCAATCCACCAGTGATCCTGATTGGGCCACTGTTCCACAGGGTAGGAGAGGTTTACTACTAAGTATTTGAACTTCCCAAAGGTAACATACATCCTGATTTGTTTACTGAAATTTACCATGTACTTTGCATTATGTTATCCTTTCCCAGGACTATGAAATCAGCATTAAGAAAAGCAAGGCATTTTACTGACTCCTGCAAGTTACCTCCCTGAAAAGGAGCCAGTATGCTGGTAGGAGTCATGGACTGCTGTTTGGGTGAACAAATTTGTCTCAGTGATTTCTACAGTCAAGCAACTCCAAGCAACCCCAAGCAACCTTCAAAACAAAACTAAATCTTCTTAGCTTAAAGGAATGTAAAAAAAAAAAAAATCAACATATGATAGAATTTGGCAATTTAATTTGTTTCCCTTAATTTAATTTTCACATGCCAAAGGTACAGACTAAAGAGGTGTTAAAATGCAATGAACAACTTTATAGAATTATCCTTGCTCCCTGTAAGAGGTTATGAAGATGACATTGGTGAGCATTCCCTGAACCACTAAATTTTAATGCATGGTTGATTTCAGCATTTTTAAATGAAGTGTGTAAAGGGCTGATTTCCTTGAGATTTCACTGTGTACATAGATCATAAATGCACATCCTTGGTGTTTCCCTAAGGTCCTGATGTTATCTGTTTAGAAGGCAGTACATTATACAAGTGAAATGCTGAAATCATGTCCACTCTATGCAGACAGTGAATAATATTTTTTCTGTAAACATTGATTCTCCTTCAAAAGTTTCAGTGAATTAATGATGAAATATGTTTTAAATAATAGGTTGCAATAAATTAAAATGTATAAGAAATGGTTTGAAGAGATCACAAAGAAATATAAGTTTCTTTACAGTTATAGATAAAATGATAAATATATTACTTTTATCTTTCATTAGAAAAGTAATGCTTCTTCCTTAAAGAACAGGTTGAACACAGAGAACATTTTTTAATACCCCAAGAACCACCATCATAAAACAATCATGTTAACATTTTGGTGCATTTCCTCTTACTTTCTTCATATATAACTTGTTTTGTTTAGCAAAACATCAATTACATATTGTAACCATACTGTTCACTTTATAGTTTGAGTCCAAAGCATAATATTTAAGCCTGAATCATGCCATATTATTCACACACACGTGCGCGCACACACACACACACACACCACCCAGAATTTTATCCAAAGGACAAGTCCTATTTGCTCTCATTCCTTACTTTAGCCAAAATATGTATGTGCTCCCTTGAAGCTGAAAGATTCCAGAAGAGCTATCAGAGTTCATTAGTCTGATCTAAACAGTTCCCAAAACATATGCCTAGGATTGAGAGAAGGAGAGTTGCCACTGTGAATGTTGGAATTCATCAGCTTGTACAGTTCCAATGCTAATACTTAGGCCTTAGAACTTTTTTTGGAGATATGATTACCCTCCAGGCAGACCACTGGGTTTGTTCAAGGTGGAAGAGAGGACAACTTTTTTTTTTTTTAAAGATTTTATTTATTTATTTGACAGAGAGAGACACAGTGAGAGAGGGAACACTAGCAGGGGGAGTGGGAGAGGGAGAAGCAGGCTTCCCGTGGAGCAGAGAACCTGATGTGGGGCTCGATCCCAGGACCCTGGGACATGACCTGAGCCAAAGGCAGACGTTTAACAACTGAGCCACCCAGGCGCCCTGAGGACAACCTTTCCATCAGTGTTGTGAAAGCTAAGGATATTTCACACCAACATTGGCCTTGGATCCCAAGATGATAGCTATTTGGATTCAGTCATAAAAGCTACTTTTGCTAGGACAGAAGCCTGGCTAGCATAGGACATTTCTCTGTGTCACCCATTTCTCTGTGTCACTTCCTTTTGTCTTTTAGCTTTAGAGCCAGGGAGAGCCCACTCATTCATTCTGTGCCTTTCTGCTTTTATGGAAAGTTTATTTCTGGAGTCATACTGTTCTCACCTGATCCCAGGGCCTCACTTGGCCACTTCAGTCCAACTGGCTTAGAAGAAAGGGGTTGGATCTTGATCCTTTCTCTCCTAAAGCTTCCTGGCCCCTTATATAAATAAGCCCATCAATTTCAAGACAAACTTCAAAGCTTTCCCTAAGCAATAAAACAAAATTTTACCTTTTGATGGCTGCATAAGGGTATTATGTTGAGTGAAATAAGTCAAACAGAGAAAGACATGTATCATATGATCTCACTGATATGAGGAATTCTTAATCGCAGGAAACAAACTGAGGGTTGCTGGAGTGGGGGGGGGTGGGAGAGTTGGGGTGGCTGGGTGATAGGCACTGGGGAGGGTATGTGCTCTGGTAAGCGCTGTGAATTGTGCACGACTGTTGAATCTCAGATCTGTACCTCTGAAACAAATAATGCAATATATGTTAAGGAAAAAAAAAGAAGAAGGAGGTAGCAGGAGGGGAAGAATGAAGCGGGGGAAATCGGAGGGGTAGACAAACCATGAGAGACGATGGACTCTGAGAAACAAACTGAGGGTTCTAGAGGGGAGGGGGGTGGGAGGATGGGTTAGCCTGGTGATGGGTATTGAGGAGGGCACATTCTGCATGGAGCACTGGGTGTTATGCACAAACAATGAATCATGGAACACTTCATCTAAAACTAATGATGTAATGTATGGGGATTAACATAAGAATAAATAAATAAATAAATAAATGAATATGGGAAAAACAAAAAACAAAAAACAAAATTTTACCTTATCAGACAAATCACTATCCTTAACATATAAGGGCCACAGGTCTGAATCCTTAAGGCCTGGGTTCAACTCTCATCTTTGCCATTTACTTTCTTTATGACCTTGGCCAGATACCATAAATCTTCTGTGCCTAGACTTCCTCGTCTGCATAATAGGGACAATATCAGTGTCTTCTTCCTAAGGGTGTTATGAGAATTCAGGGTTAACTTACATAATGCACTTAGAAAAGCACCTGGCATATAGTAAACACTAAATACATGACACCTATGAGTATCCTGATTTTTTTCACTTAAGATTATGAGTATTTGCCATGTTATTTTTGATGGCTGCCTATTTCTATCAAATGAATGTAAGTTTATTCAACAATTCTCTTATAATCTGACATTTAGCTTTTTTTCAGTTTTTACTGTTATTATTCTATGGACATAAATATCTTTGTATACGAAGTTTCTTATGTTTAGTGTTACATCTTTGAGTTGAAGTTTCCAAAATGGAAACAACTACATTTTTTAAATTTTTTTTAAAGATTTTATTTATTTGACAGAGAGAGAGAGAGAGTGCGCACAAGCAGGCAGAGTGGCAGGCAGAGGCAGAGGGAGAAGCAGACTCCCCGCTGAGCAGGGAGCCCGATATGGGACTCGATTCCAGGACCCTGGGATCATGACCTAAGCCATAGGCAGAAGCTCAACCGACTGAGCCACCCAGGTGCCCACAACTACATTTTTTTAAAAGATTTTATTTATTTATTTGACAGAGACATAGAGAGAGATAGCAAGAGATGAACACAAGCAGGGGGAGAGGGAGAAGCAGGCTTCCCGCTGAGCAGGGAGCCTGACACGGGGCTTGATGGGAACCTGGGATCATGACGTGAGCTGAAGGCAGACACTTAACGACTGAGCCACCCAGACGCCCCTGGAAACAACTACATTAAGGAATAAACAGTTAACAGTGCCTGATAAATTTTGCCAAAATACCTTACAGAATCAGTCTGTTTTCAGCAATTTTGATGCTAATTTAGTCCCAGACCTCAAAAGGTAAAATGTGAAGAAGAAAACAGACTCTTCCCCAATTTTTTAAACAAAATCCTCAAACCTAAACTTCAGACTTTATTATGGGTCTTATCTGTCCTCACCTTTTACTCTGAGAGCAATAATATCATGCCAAACCAATACATGGATATCTCAAGTCTCCAACTGTCCTAGGACTTGAATTTAAACTTGATAAAATGCAAAATGGTAGCTGACCTGCAATACCAATACTCTGAGTCTATACACCTCTCAGCAAATTTTGCTTAAACATTCATTGTGTCAAAAGCCCTACAATGGAATCAGAGGAAATAAAGAGATGACACAGACACAAATAGCTGAAATAAACCTGAAATGCATAAATTCAGGGTAGTAGATGAAGAAAACTTAGAAAAGCAAACCCATTCCCTGCCATCAGAATGTTACTATAGAACAGCAGTATAGTAATGTGGGTAATGAAAGCTCTGGATTAGACCACTTAGTGCATATGTGAGGTCTATCACAAAGAATGTTTATTTTGGCCTAGTCTTAATATTTGATAAAGTCTCATGGAAGACTGAATCTAAGTCTTCATTTGTGGTACAGGGATGGCTGAATTAAATTTGTCCCCTAACATTCCTCATAAAATTTTGTATGGGCATATGATCACCCAGCTAAACTACATTTCTCAGCAAATCCTGCATCTGAGCTTGGCTATGTGATAGAGTTCTGGTCATGGGAATATAAAGAAATTGAGTGTGCAATGCCCGCATATTGCTTCTAAAAGGAGTGGGTGTGTACTCTCTAGGCTTTGCTTCTTCCCCTAGGTTGATATATGGTGAGATGTGGAGGATGTGCCTTGGTTACACATGTAAAACACAAATATTGTGGATGACTGAGCTGAACTGTTATATGAGAATGGGATAAAATTCAAAGCACTGTTAAGAGTAGGGTTTCTTTATTACAGCAACTTAAGCTGTACCCTCTCTAATGTAATAAAATTCCAGCAAAAGTCGTTTGTTTTTATTTGAATTTTTAAAAAGAACGAGCATGAACTATCTTAAAAAAAAAAATTCACTAATGACTTCTGCATTGTTTAATGATCTTACCCTAGCTGCTGGGAGTACTGTCAGCCCCCAACTTCATCTGTCAATTCTTCAGTTTGTCTTAATTGTGTAAAGCCACCTTGTCCTTTTTTCACGCCTGAAAAAAAAAGCCTGCACATTAGAACTTTCTCATGTCTACTCCCCAGAGAGTTCAACCTGCAATGGTATGTACTAGGAGTGGTCCCAAAATGTAGGCAATAGAATGGATTCTGCAGCTGGATTAGTCACCCTCTGGCTGGCAATTAAGGTCCCATCATTGGTGGTAGATGGAGCACAGATGGACCCTGGTACAACTAGATGAACCAATTGCTAAAACTCACTGATACTGAATTGTGATGGTGTACCAGAGCAAGAGAAGTCCTGAGCTAACACAATGTATCAAGCATTTGAAAAACTGGAGTAAATAGTAACCATAATGACAATGGAATTAAGTGGCTATTACTAAGCTCCACTGATGCTCTAGAGAAAGACAATGAAAAGCTGAGAGTAATTAACAAGTAATTGAAAGCCAAGTGTGAGAGCCAGAGAGCCTCTTTGGTGGTAATAAGCTCTCACTTCCTGCAGCAGGAGGTCAAAGTTAAGGACCAGACTCAGGATTTAATTGTCACTGGAAGAATTTGTACTTTGTCTTCCAAAAACTCTAGGTTCTTCAGAGCTAGAGGTCTTGGTAATCCACAAGGCACAATTCCACCAGGGAACTAAACAAGAGACCGTTTGAGTTATAAGCTAAAGCCATTGCCTGAGCACTCTGGATGCCTCATGTCAAGAGACTAGCTGGCAAAAAAGAGTTGCCCCTTTGGCAGAGTTCTTATTACACAATGTGGGCAAGGAGAAATATTTTTGGCATTCCAGTGTTCCACTTGGGTGCTGCCTGATACTCCTTGCCAAGTTTTGATGCTACATCAACAAGTGAAGCCACAGTGGCCTAGAAGGGCATAGTGGCCAGAAATGAGGTTCTGGGCCATGCCACCAGATAAGCCAGTGAAATCACCAGAGATGCTAACTGTTATTTAGGAAAATCTGGAATGTACAGTTGAGGAGAGACAGAGTGAGCATCAGTTGTAAACCCAAAACCAGCTGCAACAGCAGGGGCTCTGGTTTATCCCAACTAAACTTCCTTTTCTAAGTTTAGCTCAGAAAGAAGGGACAAGTTGGAATCTTGGAGCATATGCTCTCAGAAAAAAAAAAAAATATATATATATATATACACACACACACACATAAATATATCTAATCTGTATATATATATAATTTATATTTATAATACTAGACATATAAAATTTTATATATACAAATCTGAGTGCAAAGAATGGATTATAGTGGGCACAATGATGCACCACTTAAGGAAGGACTTGTCTCAGCCACTGAAAGAGATGTCAGCCAACAGTCCTTGGCCATCAGCCCCTTAAGGAACTGCCTGAGCTGCACAGTCACCAGGCTCAAGGTTACACCCTTTCCAGGAAAACACATATTCTGTGATTTACTGTGGTGGGCATTAAAAATCTAACCATTTGGGCCCAACAAGGGATAACTCTGGAAGGACCATTTTAACTGTGGAGTTAGCCGAGGCTATTATCATCAGATGGGCATTGCGGCTCCCTTTCTCTTTGCCCCATGTGGCTTCCTTCCTCTTCCTCCCACGGGTTTTGCTCCCACAGGCATTCCCTACTAAACATTGCATAAGCTGCAACTGGTCTTAGTGTCTGCTTGCCAGAAAATCCACCCTGTTGTGACACACACTTTAATCTTCATACACCTTGAAACACATTATTCACTTAGATTGTAAGATACTGTAGTCTCCTGTTTTTTCATCTACTGCATCACCACTATTTTTTCTTCTTTCTTGTCATTTCTCTAACTCAGTGTGCCTCAGGACTCCCTTTTCAGTCCTTTCCCTTCTTTTATCTCTCCACTTCTCTTGCTGATATCAGCTAGCCTTGTTGTTTTAAATATCATGCAATCTGTTTTTAATCATAACAAATAAAATAATAAAGCAGCCAAAGCAGTTATGTTAAAAGACAGAATCATGTCACTCCTCCCAAAACCATCCCGTAACTTCTCATCTTAATCGGAGTAAGACCCGGTTTTGTTGTTGTTGTTGTTTGTTTCTTGCTACAATGATCTACAAGTTTTGGCACCAGGGGCTCTCAGCCCCGGATATACATTAGAATCAAATGGGGAGCTGAAGATTCAGTTTAGAAAAAATAAGTACAGGGGCACCTGGGTGGCTCAGTTGGTTAAACGACTGCCTTCGGCTCAGGTCATGATCCCGGAGTCCCGGGATCGAGTCCCGCATCGGGCTCTCTGCTCAGCAAGGGGTCTGCTTCTCCCTCTGACCCTCTTCCCTCTCTTCCCTCTCGTGCTCTCTCATTCTCTCTCTCAAATAAATAAATAAAATCTTTAAAAAAAAAAAAAAAAAAGAAAAAATAAGTACAGTATTTCAATTTTACGAACTAAAAGAATTTTTATAAAACAGCTATATTATTGTGTCACCAAATCAAGTATAGGTAATGTTACCAAGCAATAAGAGCCACAGATACAGATATTAATAAAGCACACTTTTGAATACTGTTAAAAGTCAGGTTTGTACTTCTGTCAATAACCACTCCCAATCACTACCATTAACCATTAACTACATAGGTCAAACCTTAGGAATCATCTTTGGTTTTCTACCCTTTCTCACACCCTTCCCTTAGTCCATCCATCACCAAATCCTGTGGCTCTATTTTCAAAACATATCCCTTATAGAAGTAATCATTAATGTTCAACAAGTATCCCCAATCTCCTTCATATTTCCCTGTCCCTGTGCATGTTAGGTTGAAACCATGGAATTAATACAAACCAAGTAAGTTTGAATGGCAATAATGAGTATCATCTCCATCCTAAAGAATCCAGGAGATGGTATGCCTCCTTTATCTCTCTCTTCCTCTGCTGCCCTGACCTTGAAGGCTGCATGCTCCAGATGGTGCAGCTAAAAGATGGAAGAAACTTTGATTCTCCAGTCACCATTTGGAGGAGAGCTGCTTTGGACAGCTGCCCAAATTACATCAGACTGTGAGATGAGAAATATACTTTTATTGGGTTAAGCCATGGAGATTTGGGGATTTATGTCTTGTAGCAGCTAGCATTAATTACTCTAAAAAATTAACATTGGTACCAGGACTGGGCAGGGGTTTCTCTAAAGAAAACAAAAGCAAAAATATAAGGCATATGTTCAGGGGTCAAGTGTCAGGTATAGTGACTATAATCATATCATCACTGAGCTAGCAACTCTAGGAGAGGAAATGGGAAAATAGAAAATAAGTAGTGTTCATTGTTTAGAACAGGTTCTAAAACTGTCCCCTCTTCACAGAAGATTTTCCTCTCCCCAATTCCCACAATTTAACCCTTCATTCTGCTCTACATCACTTACTACTCACCATTATCCTAAATTATACTATATTATTGTTTACTCATTGAAGATCTGTCTCACTAGAATAAAATATCCACAAAGAAATGGCTTAGAGTCCCATGTTTACTACTTTATCATCAGAATCTTTAGTGGTGCCTGCCACACAGTGACAAAGAATAAATGTTGGACAAATGAAGAGAAGAATGAATGATTATACTCTCTTTTGAAATGAAGACTACTTTAATATGCTGCAAGAACTGTCCTTACTCCTCCTCCTCTTTCTCATTCTACTTCACATTCTTGTTCTCTCTACACAGTCTCTTTTCTTTTTCCTTTGTGCATCTGCTTCTTCTTTTCTCCCCACAGTCTGGTTTCTCTGCTTCCAAGTTGACACAACAGCCCCACATTTTCCAAATTAATGTGTTCTCTCGCTATATCATAATTCCAAGTTATCTTAAGAAATGATCTGATTTAGCTAGCTTGGGTCATTTATGACCATTTACCATTATTTGGGGGGAGGAGGTATATACACAATTGTCAATGTCCTAAGCAGAAATCTCAAAAGATGTCTACTATAAATGCTCTTGACAACAGAATGAAGAGGAAACTGAGTAATGAATTTTCAAATAACTGTCCTCTATTGGTGACATAAATCCTTTATCAGGTGGTTCCTCAGGATATCAACCATTAGAAAAAGTAATGAAGAAAAGCCCTAAAAAGTGCATTCTAAAAAGGAAATAGATAGCTGAGTAATATTATTGACCATTTTGAAGAGCAAGGAAATAATAAATATTTTAATCAAATTGTATATCAAGCAATACCCTCAAATCTTTGTAGTTACTTGTTCACAATTACATGTTTAAAGCAAAACCCTCTTTATTGGAAGCATATTCAATCACAATATTATGCAAATATTATGAGGGTTAAAAATGGAATCACATATGTTTTTCTATATACAATTATTTTATTCTGTAATTCATCAGGGAAAAGAAAAATTAAACAGATCTAGCAACAAATTTATAAGCAGATGAAAAAGAAAGTCAGCTACAGTTTACTTTGACACTTTCCTGGAAAAAGTCACAGATCAAACTAAAGATTCTGACAGTAAATACTACGTTTATGAGGGTGATTTGTCCATGAATAGAGCTACTGATTTAAAATAAACTCATAGCTTATACTTCAAAAAAATATGTTTTAAATGTTACTCCAATTATGTTGTCTAGTATAATCAGCACATTGGCACTTTCATTTTAGGAAAATAATTTTAATATATTTTATTATTATTTGATAATTCTTTAATGTAGATATGGTATATATAGTTGTGTGATATATATATATATGTGTATGTATATAATATATATGTACACACACATAAACACATTGGCTTTGGTTGAAAAATATTAAATTTAAATAAATTTTAAAACTATATCATGAATGTGTATTTGTCCTACCTCTTGAGTTCTCCACTCAAATTCTTCAGATACCCATTATCCTCTGCTGCCCAGAAACTGTCAAATTTTACTACAATACAAAAGTCCTGTTATTTTATTCCATAAAATGTCTCTTCTGTTTCCTTCTCCATACCAATTAGAGGATACATTCCAGAATGTCAGATAGATGATTATCTTATTATTTTACACAGTAAAAAAATTTTAACACTCCCCATGTTCATTCAAGTAGAACACACACACACACCCCAAACTGACAATATGCTAAGGGTTAAGAAACAATGGTGAACAAGCCAATTTCCTATCCTTTTATTGTTTAGAATCTAATAAATAAAAATTATTAAGCCCTTACTATATGCCAGCAGGTGATGTACAAAGTATGGTAGCTCATTTTGATCTTTTAACCCTTTGATCTAGGGCTAATACCATTTTAAAGATGTCATAATTATTTAACAAGCCAAAACTCAGATGGTGTTATTTTTTTAAGTCTCTGGATATCTAATCCTCAAATGCAAATATTAGGCATTAAGATAGTGTTTGAAGCACTATTGGATAGAATTTGAATAAGAAACGAAGAACCCCACAATCCCATTTCATCAAACACCTTCTCCTTCTAGATAACTGCTGAGAACGCTAAATACATATATCACTAATAAATGGGAATCCAAATCTTCACTTTAGACTTAGGTAGGCAAACAATGATACCCGAACACAAGACTTTCTTGTAACCTAGATCAAACACACAGCTTTGACTCAAGCACTAAGTGGACTTCTGTATGTCAAAGAATGGAATCTATTCAGGATGATTCTCTAGGTTTAAGGAATGCTCTGAGAGGAACATAGAGATGCAAGAGGGGCAACTGGCCCATCCATGCAGGAGTGGGCCTTGGTCTCCTTATGGTTACTGGAGACAAAAAGTAGAGGGCTACACAGTGACCCTGATTATGAATAACAATGGTCCAACCATTGATCCAGAGTCAGAAGAACGAGAGATTTAGAAAAAAGATTATAAAAGAGATTTCTCTCTCTAGGGAAAAAGGAAAAAACTGTTTTGGAAAGTTTGACACTTCCTCTCCCATGAAATTAGTAAATGTTAAAGCCAGAATATGATCCAGGTCTTTTTCATTCCAAGAATTATTATTTTAACAAATCTACTTTTTTTCAAATCTACTTCTTTTTTAAAAGAATGTTTTATCATTGTATTTTTAAAAGAGTTTTATTTACAAAAAATGAACTTCTAACCAATAGAATACTTATAGGATCCATTTTTAAGCATACGTGATTTTTCTGTTTCTCTTTCCAGCAAACTGCTTCTTCCTACTACACCAATTCATTCCACTCATTACTCACGTGTATTCTCTCCAAAGTGGTTTTTCCCAGATTTTATTAACCCTTATTAACCCTCCAATGTGAGGAATAATCTAAAACTTTCCATTCGTGATATTTGATTGAAACAGAAAGATCGGGCGCCTGGGTGGCTCAGTTGGTTAAGCGACTGCCTTCGGCTCAGGTCATGATCCTGGAGTCCCAGGATCGAGTCCCACATCAGGCTTCCTGCTCAGCAGGGAGTCTGCTTCTCCCTCTGACCCTCCTCCCTCTCATGCTCTCTGTCTCTCATTCTCTCTCTCTCAAATAAATAAATAAAATCTTAAAAAAAAAAAAAGAAACAGAAAGATCAAAATAATTATCACGACTAGCTGCCATCTTGCGTCCCCGGGTGTGTGCACCTAATCTCAGCTGGTCTGCCCAAGACCCCCTGAGCGCCAACCCTATTCTGCCCCCCGGTCCCATTTCCGCTCCAACAAGATGAAAGAAACTCTCCTGAACCAGCAGAAACTCGCCAAACTGCAAGCACAAGTGCGCATTGGTGGGAAAGGAACTGCTCGCCGAAAGAAGAACGTGGTTCATAGAATGGCTACAGCAGATGATAAAAAACTTCAGTTCTCCTTAAAGAAGTTAGGGGTAAACAATATCTCTGGTATTGAAGAAGTGAATATGTTCACAAAACAAGGAACAGCGATCCACTTTAACAACCCCAAAGTTCAGGCGTCGCTGGCCGCGAACACTTTCACCATCACAGGCCATGCTGAGACAAAGCAGCTGACAGAAATGCTACCCAGTATCTTAAACCAACTTGGTGCAGACAGTTTGACTAGTTTAAGAAGACTGGCTGAAGCTCTGCCCAAACAATCTGTGGATGGAAAAGCACTACTTGCTACCAGAGAGGATGATGATGATGAAGTTCCAGATCTTGTGGAGAATTTTGATGATGCTTCCAAGAAAGAAGCAAACTGAATTGAGTCAACTTCTGAAGAACATAAAACTTGAAGAAGTTACTGGGAGCTACTATTTTATATTATGACTGCTTTTTAAAATTTTGTTCATGGATCTGATAAAATCTAGATCTCTAATATTTTTAAGCCCAAGCCCCTTGGACACTGCAGCTCTTTTCAGTTTTTGCTTATACACAATTCATTCTTTGCAGGTAATTAAGCTGAAGAAGCCTGGGAATAAAGTTCGAAACAAGGTTAATAAAGTTCTTTGCCCAGGGAAAAAAAAATAATTATCAGTTAAATATTAACCAAAGCAATGATAATCTTAGAAGAAAACATTTAACCTTACAAGAAATACATTTTCTCTTCATTTTTTTTTTTTACTTTAAACCTGAAACATTAATGAAAGCAAAAAGTCTACTTTACAAGATATCCTCATTCTGAGTAATACAAAACATATAGCCCATGAAAGCCCAATATTGTTGTTAAGTAAGTTGTGCTTTATTTTTTTTGAAATGCTCATTCCTTTCCCCTACCACTAGATTTTGGCGTAGGTATGCTCTTCAAAATCCCTGTGCCTTTGAAGTTTTTTCCCCCATTTCTGGAATTTTTTCCCTCTCTTTGTACTTGGTGAACTATGTATTGGTAATACTGAAATCATATGGGGGCATTGGCATTTCACCTCACAAATGTGCATGCCTACAAAACTGTATGCTTTCTAATTTTAGAATTTGCTACGTTTTCTGTGCCATAACACTATGACATCCTTGAAAGAAGAGACTGTGTCCCATTCAATTTTCCTTCCCCAAAGCCTACCACTGTACCGGTCTATGAAATGAACAAACGGGGCACCTGGGTGGCT
Organism: Neomonachus schauinslandi; assembly: GCF_002201575.2. Taxonomy (NCBI): domain Eukaryota; kingdom Metazoa; phylum Chordata; class Mammalia; order Carnivora; family Phocidae; genus Neomonachus; species Neomonachus schauinslandi. The sequence goes on along the minus strand of NC_058409.1, from coordinate 98,593,080 downwards.
CAGTCGTTAAGCGTCTGCCTTCGGCTCAGGTCATGATCCCAGGGTCCTGGGTTCGAGCCCCACATCGGGCTCCCTGCTTGGCAGAAAGCCTGCTTCTCCCTCTCCCACTCCCCCTGCTTGTGTTCCTGTTCTCGCTTTGTCTCTCTCTGTCAAATAAATAAAATCTTAAAAAAAAAAAAGAAAAAGAAACTTGAAAACTTAGGAACATCAAAGAACAACTCTTGTTAGTTACTGGGATTGACTTCTTGGAAAACAGTTGGACATATGAAGGTATTTGAATGCTTTCCTGATTTAGACCATATAAATCATTTTAGAATAATTTTTAGATGATTCTTAAAAGGTCTTTGTTTTATTCCACAAAGATATTTGAACATTTACTAAGTGCCAGTTACCACAGCTTTAGGTAATGAAGAAAAACCACCAGAGCATCATATGCATGAGCTTTTATTAGAAAATGCCTGGCAGAAGGCTTCCAAGAAGTATTTAACTTAGAGAAGGCTTCAAAAGAGTATCTAATTTGTGTTACAGGGATTTAACAGGAGGAGGGTGGCCAAAATTTATTTTCAGGAATAATTGATGAAAGATGGTTCTGGAAAAATGAGGAATTGTTCTTGTCAATTACCATTCATTGATTGAGCCACTTGAATTTTATCAAGAGGGATGCAGAGGAAGAATAAGGAGATAAAGTTGTGTATAAGACAGAGTACAGAAGACAGCTACAGGAAACAAGGACATGCATTTTAAAATGCACAGCAATAAGAGGACAAGGTACCGCTGAAGTATTGTCACCAACAATACCAAAACAGCCTGTTCATCTAAACAAAGTATACAAATGCCCAACTCAGATCCTGACAAATAAACAATAAAATTATAATGTATAGTTCAAAGTTGTATTTGTCATATGGAAGTTATCTTTATCTTTCTTATAGCTTACAATTTCCAGAGGAAAATATTTAATATATTCTCACATCTAGAAAAATGTTGTGTTTCTTCTAATAAACTATTTGTTTTATTATATGAAAAGAAATTTATTATATGAAAATGAAACACGCAATTGATCAGCATTCCCTTCCTTGTGCCAATCATTAGAAAACTCAGGAACAAGCTTATAATCCTCCTAAGGAAAATGGTCAGACTTTATAGAGCATAATTTTGTCATAAATACCATCCTTGGATTTATCATATTTTTTTTTTTACTTTGCCTGGGTATCCTTAATATAATTAAAAATATGTGTATTTTTGTAAACGACTTTAAGTCATTCTTAGGAAATTTGAGGAGTGGATGAATAAAAAGATGAATGAATGAATGATAAATAAATCAAATCTACCCCTCCAATTTTTTTTTACAACTGACAAATGCCAAGTTCTATAGTTCTATTATAACACTACATTAAGTTGAACACTAAAAACAAAATTGGTTATTATTTAAAATTTGATGTTGGGCATTCTCCCAACACACATTTTCCACACCAGAAAGTTAGAGTTTTACTGGCCTTAATTCCTATCTTTAAACTCATTTCATATCCAAACAAGTTCTCTTATTCAATAAATATTTATAAAGCTCCCTCCTGACATGCATTCAAAGTTGCTCTGTCAAAGAGAAAAGGTTAGCAAAGCTCAACTAGACTAAATGGAATGCTTGAGAGAACAGAACTGTCTGGCATTTTTTGAACGTTAATACTGTTGGTGGATTCTGTGTCCTTGGACAAGGAATTTTGTAGCTCTGGGCTGGAATTGACAAATTTGTCTGTAGCACCTGCCCATGCCAATCTCTGTATGGGGATGAGTAATAAACCATCACATCAGGGTTAAACATGATAATATAGAAAAAAATTATTTTCAGATAAGCATTTCCCAGCTATTTCATGTCCTTAAAAGAAAGCATGCATTGTTGCTTTGAGTCTGATAGATGCTCTATTCCACCTCAGAGGAAGGTACCATTTAATACTGAAATATCTGCAGAAGAGACAGTATTAAGCAAAATATTTAGAGAACCTTCTGGGGAAAAAAAGGGATGCTACTCCCCCATCACTGAAACTCTATTTTCTCATCTTTTAATTGTGCCTTTTAAGTAAAAACTAAAATGTGCAGTAATTCTCAGCTTGATCACCAGAGAATTCTCATTTAAACACTGGATATAAACAGTTGAAATTGAGATTCAAACTGAGCAAATGTTCAGTTTAGTAAGACAAGTACGTGTTAAAGCTTTAGTAGATTTGGGGAAAACCATGTGGATTTGAAATGTAATGCCTATATCTCTATGGGACAAAACAAGAGCAAACGCAGAACTTTTTTGTTACATGACTGATTTGTGTAATGGGATAGAGAACAATACTATGAATAATTAAGGGGATACATAGAAACAGGAAGGAATCTGACAGGAATGAAATAAAAAGAGGGGAATGGATTAAATACCAGCAGTTTTATTTACTTTCTCAACTACGTGTTAACAGAGTTTACCATATAAGTGAATTTCTTTTTACTTTTTTTTTAATTCTTATGTTAATCCCCATACATTACATCATTAGTTTTAGATGAAGTGTTCCATGATTCATTGTTTGTGCATAACACCCAGTGCTCCATGCAGAATGTGCCCTCCTCAATACCCACCACCAGGCTAACCCATCCTCCCACCCCCCTCCCCTCTAGAACCCTCAGTTTGTTTTTCAGAGTCCATCGTCTCTCATGGTTCGTCTACCCCTCCGATTTCCCCCGCTTCATTCTTCCCCTCCCGCTACCTTCTTCTTCTTCTTTTTTTTTTCTTAACATATATTGCATTATTTGTTTCAGAGGTACAGATCTGAGATTCAACAGTCATATAAGTGAATTTCTAACTCGTTAGTCAATGTTAGACATTATCACCAAATTAAAAATGCTAAGTTCTGGTATTTAACTTTACCACTAACTTGCTATTTGAATTTAGGCAAGTTTCTTTGTAAGACACTATTATTACCAATAAAAATGGAACTAATAATATCTTTTCCATTATAATATCATTTCCATTATAAGGATAAATGAGATAGGTAAATATAAAGTTCTGCATTTAAGTTCAAAAGTTAATTGTTCAAAATAAGTCAGCTGGTCCCAATGTAGGGTAGCAGAAACTATGCCTAAATTTATACTAAAAAAGATAAGATTATAACCGTCTATGAATGGACATTTCAACTAACTCGCTGCTAAAAAGCTAATGAAATCCAAGACTATAAAAAGAGAACTGTTGTCTAGTTCAAGGGACAGAACAAGCTAACATACTCTGTACTGGTCACATCAAGTAAACATTGTTCAAAACTTTGAAAAGCTTCCTAAGAAGATGAAATGTTTGGAAACTGTGTCCTAGGAAAAAACTTTGAAACAATCAGGGATAATTGCCCAGGACAAATAGCTTCAGAAGTGTTGTCATTAGAACATTAGATCAGGAAAAGAAATAGGGCTTGAAATATGCCTAGCAATCAGAGCTGTCCATAAATGAAAAGACAATGCTGAAGTGTAATGAACTTCCTGTCATTAGAAGGGATCAAGTATAGGTTACATAATCAGTCAACTGTCAGTGTGCTACAGAGAAGGCATTACTAGACATGCTCCAAAATCTCTTTCAACTAGATCATTTAAAATGGCAAATATAGTAGTAATAATAAGAATAACAATATTATGCAATGGAAAGACAGCCATCTATGGAACTAGGTTTCTCCAATGGAAAAATCACTGAGTAATATGCTAATATGACATCACTCTGAAAATGATGGTTCTGAATGGTAAAAGAGAGAGAAAAGAACAATTAGCTCTCTTTCACCATTTTTACAATTAATGCTATGATTTTCACATGGTTAAAAACATATTTTTCAGGGCACCTGGGTGGCTCAGTCGTTGGGCATCTGCCTTTGGCTCAGGTCATGATCCCAGGGTCCTGGGATCGAGCCCCACATCAGGCTCCCTGCTCAGTGGGGAGTCTGCTTCTCCCTCTCCCACTCCTCCTGCTTGTGTTCCCTCTCTCACTGTATCTCTCTCTGTCAAATAAATAAATAAATCTTTTAAAAAAAATATTCTTCAATGTGAACATTAAATTTGTCTATCATTTCTATTAATGAGAGGAGGAATTGTTTCTGTTTTGAAAATAAACTAGAAAATTTTTGTCTCAGAAATGACTTAAAAGGAGTAAATTGTTTTTATTCGGAGTTAATATGAAGAAAACAATATTGAGCTATCGTATAAAACTAATAACTTTTTCATAAAATAAGTTATGTTCCAATAGGAAATGACTTGAGTTTTTTTTTAACTTTATTGTTTGAGGTTTTTGTGGGGTTCAGGGGTTTTTGTTTTTATTTAATTTCAAGTTAGTTAACATATAGTTTACTATTGGTTTCAGGAGTAGAACTTAGTGATTCATCACTTACATATAAAACCCAGTGCTCACCCCAAGTGCCCTCCTTAATGCCCATCACCCCACCCACCTCCCCTCAGCAACCCTCAATTTGTACTCTTACATACAGAACCCAAAAGACTACATAATGTTATGGTTTGCCTCCCTCTCTGTTTTTATCTTACTTTCCTCCCCTTCTCCTATGTTCATCTGTTTTGTTTCCTAAATTCCATGTATGAGTGAAATCATGTGGTATTTGTCTTTGACTGACTTATTTTGCTTAGCATAATATACTCTAGTTCCAACCACATTGTTGCAAATGGCAGATTTCATTCTTTTTTATTAATATTGGAATATTTGAGTGATATTCCATTGTGTGTGTGTATATATCTATACACATACTATATATATGGCATGTATATATATACACATACATATATACACATATACATACATATATATATATACACACATAGGCATATACATATATATATATATATATACATGCCATATATATGTGTGCATGTGTATATATATATACACACACACATCTTCTTTATCCATTTGTAAGTTGATGAACATTTGGGCTCTTTCCATAATCTGGCTATTGTTGATAGTGCTACTATAAATATTGTGGTGCATGTGCCCCTTCGAATCAGAATTTTAATATCCTTTGGATAAATACCTAGTAGTGCAATTGCTGGGTTGGATCGTAGGGTAGTTCTATTTTTAACTTTTTGAGGAACCTCCATACTGTTTTCCAGAGTGTTTGCACCAGACTGCATTCCAACCAACTGTGCAAAAAGGGTCCCTTTACTCTGTATCCTCTCCAACATCTGTTGTTTCCTGACTTGTTAATTTTAGCCATTCTGACAGGTGTAAGATGGTATCTCATTGTGGTTTTGATTTGTATTTGTCTGATGATGAATGATGTTGAGCATCTTTTCATGTGACTGTTAGCCATCTGGATGTCTTCTTTGGAAAAGTGTCTATTCATGTCTTCTGTCCATTTCTTAACTGGATTATTTGTTTTTTGGGTGTTGAGCTTGATAAGTTCTTTATAGATTTTGGATACTGACCCTTTATCTGATATACTTGCAAATATCTTCTCCAATTCTATAGGTTGCCTTTTAGTTTTGTTGTTTCCTTTGCTATGCAGAAGATTTTTATCTTGATGAAGTCCCAATCATTCTTTTTTGCTTTTGTTTCCCTTGCCTTCAGAGGTGTGTCTAGTAAGAAGTTGCTAGGCCCGATGTCAAAGAGGTTGCTGCCTGTGTTCTCCTCTAGGATTTTGATGGATTCCTGTCTCACATTTAGGTCTTTCATCCATTTTGAATCTATTTTTGTGGATGGTGTAAGAAAGTGGTCCAATTTCATTCTTCTGAATGTCACTGTCCACTTTTTCAAACACCATTTGTTAAAGAGACTGTCTTTTTTCCATTGGATATTGTTTCCTGATTTGTGGAACAGTGTGTCAAATATAGAGTTGTGGGTTCATTTTTGGTTTCTATTCTGTTCCATTGATCTATGTGTCTGTTTTTGTGCCAGTACCATAGTGTCTTGATGATTACAGCTTTGTAATACAGCTTGAAGTCTGAAATTGTGATGCCTCCCGCTTTTCTTTTCTTTTTCAACATTACTTTGGCTATTCACGGTCTTTTCTGGTTCCATACAAATTTTAGAATTGTTTGTTATAGATCTATGAAAAATGCTGCCAGTATTTTGATAGGGATTGTATTAAATGTATAGATTGCTTTGGGTAGTATAGTCATTTTAACAGTATTTTTTTCTTTTAATCCATGAGCATGGAATGTTTTTCCATTTCTTTGGGTCTTCTTCAATTTCTTCCATAAGTGTTCTAAGTTTTCTGAGTACAGATCTTTTACCTCTTTAGTTAGGTTTATTCCTAGGTATCTTATTGTTTTTGGTGCAATTGTAAATGAGATTGATTCCTTGATCCTCTTTCTGCTGCTTCATTATTGGTGTATAGAAATGCCACATATTTCTGTATGTTGATTTTTTATCCTGTAACTTTGCTGAATTCATGTATCAGTTCTAACAAATTTTTGGTGGACTCTTTCAGGATTTCTACAACTGCAGAGTGAAAGTTTGACTTCTTCCTTGCCAATTTGGATGCCTTTTATTTGTTTTTGTTGTCTGATTGCTGGAGCTAGGATTTCCAGTACTTTGTTGAAGAACAGAGGTCAGAGTGGACATCCCTGTATTGTTCCTGAACTTAGGGGAAAAGCTCTCAGTTTTTCTCTATTGAGAATGATATTAGCTGTGGATCTTTCATATATGGCCTTTATGGTGTTGAGGTATGTTCCTTCTATCCCCTACTTTTTTGAGAGTTTTTTATCAAGAAAGGATGCTGTATTTTTTCAAATGCTTTTTCTGCATCTATTGAGATGATCATATGGTTCTTATCCTTTCTTTTGTTAGTGAGGTGCATCACATTGATTGATTTGCAGATGTTGAACCACCTATGCAGGCCAGGAATAAATCCTACTTTATTGTGGTAAATAATCCTTTTAATGTAGCATTGGATTCAAGTAGCTAGTATCTTGCTGAGAATTTCTGCATCCATGTTCATCAGGGTTATTGGTCTGTAATTCTCCTTTACAGTGGGGTCTTTGTCTGATTTTGGAATCAAGGTAATGCTGGCCTCATAGAATGAAGTTTGGAAGTTCTCCTTCCATTTCTATTTTGTGGAACAGCTTCAGAAGAATAGGTATATTCTTCTTTATTTATTAAATTTTTTTTTTTTGAGAGAGAGAAAGAGAGTGGTGGAGAGGAGCAGAAGGAGAGGAAGTGAGAGAAACTTAAGCAGGTTCCACATCCAGCATGAAGCCCAGTGGAGAGCTCAAGCTCGCAACCATGAGACCATGACCCGAGCTGAAATCAAGAGTCAGATGCTTAACCAACTGAGCCACCAAAGTACCCCATATATTCTTCTTTAAATGTTTTGTAGAATTTTCCTGGGGAGCCATCTGGCCCTGACTCTTGTTTGTTGTGAGATTTTTGATTAATGATTCAGTTTCTTTGCTGGTCATGGATCTGTTCAAATTTTCTATTTCTTCCTGTTTTGGTTTTTGTAGTTTATATGTTTGTAGGAATTTATCCATTTCTTCCAGATTACCAATTTGTTGGCATATAATTGCTCATAATAATCTCTTATAATTGTTTGTGTTTCTGTGGTGCTGGCTGTGATCTCTCCTCACTCATTCATTATTTTATTTATTTGGGTCCTTTCTCTTTTCTTTTTGGTAAGTCCAGGTAGGGATTTATCAATCTTGTTAATTCTTTCAAAGAACAATCTCCTAGTTTTGTTGATCTGTTTTACCATTTTTTTTTAAATTTTCTATCATTTATTTCTGCTCCAATTTTTATTATTTTCCTTCTTCTGCTAGCTTTATGCTTTATTTGCTGTTCTTTTTCCAGCTTCTTTAGATGTAAGATTTGAGATTTTTCTTGCTTCTTGAGGAAGGCCTGTATTGCTACATACTTCCCTCTTATGACCACTTTTGCTGCATCCCAAAGGTTTTGGAATGTCGTTTTTATTTTCATTTGCTTCTATGTATTTTTTAATTTCTTCTTTAATTTCCTGGTTGACCTATTCATTCTTTAGTAGGATGTTCTTTACCCTTCATGTTTATGTGGTCTTTCCAAATTTCTTCTTGTGGTTGACTTCAAGTTTCATAGCATTGTGGTCTGAAAATATGCATGATATGATCTCAGTCTTTTTGTATTGGTTGAGGCCTGGTTGGTGATCCAGTCTGTGATCTGGAGAATGTTCTGTGTGCACACAAAAAGAACGTGTATTCTGCTGCTTTAGGATGAATTGCTCTGAACATATCTGTTAAGTCCATCTGGTCCAATGTGTCTGGTCCAATGGCTTTGGCCATTGTTTCCTTGTTGATTTTCTGCTTAGATGATCTATCCATTTCTGTGAGTGGGATGTTATTAATAATAACATATCATATCATATTAATAATCATAACATATTAATAATAACATATAATAATAATAATATCCACTATTATTGTATTATTATCAATGAGTTTCTTTAAGTTTGTTATTAATTGATTTATATATTTGACTGCTCCCAAGCTGGGGGCATAAATATTTATAATTCTTATATCTTCTTGTTGGACAGACCCCTTTATTATGATATAGTGTCCTTCTTCATCTCTTATTACAGTCTTCAGTTTAAAATCCAGTTTGTCTGATATAAGGATGGCTACTCCAGCTTTCTTTTGATGTCCATTAGCATGATAGATGGTTCTCCCCCACCCTTCATTTTCAATCTGGATGTGTCTTTGGGTCTAAAGTGAGTATCTTGTAAGCAGTATATTGATGGATCTTGTTTTTTTATCCATTCTGATGCCCTATGTCTTTTGATTGGAGCAATGAGTCCATTTACATTCAGAGTAATTATTGATAGATATGAATTTAGTGCCATTGTATTACCTGTAAAGTTTCTGTTCCTGTAGGTTGTCTCTGTTCCTTTCTAGTCTTTGCTACTTTTGGTTTCTCTTTTCTGCTCAAAGGTCCCCTTTAGTATTTCTTGCAGAGCTGGATTAGAGTTCACAAACTCCTTTAGTTTTTGCTTATCTTGGAAATTCTCTCCTTCTATTGTGAATGACAGCCTTGCTGGATAAGGTATTCTTGGCTGCATATTTTTCCCATTTAGCACATTGAATATATCAGGTCACACTTTCTGGCCTGCCAACTTTCAGTGGACTGGTCAGCTGCCATCCTTATGTGTCTACCCTTGTAGGTTAAGGACCTTTTCTCCGAAGCTGCTTTCAAAATTCTCTATCTTTGTATTTTGCAAGTTTTACTATATGTCTTGGTGTTAACCTGTTTTGTTGATTTTGAGGGGAGTTCTCTGTGCCTCTTGGGCTTGAATGCCTGTTCAAATAGACCTTCTGCCCTTTTATCCCACTCTTCTTCTTCTGAGACTCCTATGATATGGATATTACACTTTGCGGAATCACTGAGTTCCCTAAGTCTATATTCATGGTCTAATAGTTTTCTTTCCCTCTTCTTTTCAGCTTCATTATTTTCCATAACTTTATCTTGTATATCACCTATTCATTCCTCTGCTTCTTCCATCCTCATTGTGATTACATTGAGTCAGTTTTGCATTTCAATTATACCATTTTTTATTTTGGCTTGACTAGTTTTTAAATCCTTTATCTCACCAACCAGGGTTTCTCTGGTGTTTTCTACACTTTTCTCAAGTGCAGCTAGTATTCTTATGACTATTGGTCTAAATTCTTGTTCAGATATATTGCTTAAAACTGTTTTGAGCAAATCCTTGGCTGTGATTTCTTCTTGATCTTTCTTTTGGGTAGAATTCCTCCATTTTGTCATTTTGACTAAGTTTCTGTCTTTTGTGTACTATGAAACCTTGTCATGTTTCCTGCTCCTGAGAATAATACTATATTAAGAAGGAGTCATACACCATCCAGGGCCTGGTGCTTCAGGAAGTGTTTCTGGTTTATGCTATGTGCACTCTGCTGTTGTGTTTTGGTTGCACTTTCCCACAGAGCAGTCATCTACAGAACTCCTCCTTGCTTGCAGTGGGAAGTGTCTGGACCTTTAACTAGGTGTGCTTTGATCTGTTTGTTAAGATAAGCCTGATTTGAAAAAACAAGCAAACAAACCTGATCCAAGAAAAGAGAAAAGGAAAAGGATCAAAAAAGCAAACATACAGGCAAACAAAAAACTCTAAGCCTGATTCCAATGAAAAAGAAAAAAGAAGTAAAAAGGAAAAGAAAAAAAGGAGCTTGATCCAAAAAATGAGAAAAGGAAACAGACCAATAAATTAAAAAAAAAAAAAAAAACCTGAGCCTGATACCAAAAAAAAAAGGAAAAAAGAAGAAAATAACATAAAATAAAATAAAACATAAAAAATTAAAAATTAAGAAATTAAAATTAAAAAAGCAACCCTGGTCCTATTTCTACCAAACTGAAGCTCACACTTGGCGCACTCTATGATCAGTAGAATTAGTAGATGCAGGGGACCTGTGGTGGTCTCCTGAGGGAGAGGCCGACTATGTTGGCTCACAGATCTGCCCTTGTGAAGATGCCCTTGTTGGACTCAGGGGGTTGGGGTTTGGTGTAAGCGCCTCCAGTCTCCACTAGAGGCGCTGTGTTTCTCTCTGAAGTCTACTGTGCTGGTGGGCGGGCAGGTGGAATTTGGCATCACCCTGACCTCTCATCCCTGGGGAGGGGAACTCACAGCTCCTGCTGTTCAGGAGGCCCTCACAGAAAAGCAAACAATCTTCTCTCCTGCGTCCTAGGCTTTCATCAGATCCCTGCCCTTAACCTGACTGTACCCAGCCATTGGCCCACCTGGTGCCACAGTTCTCCTGGGTTTTATCTCTGGCCAGTGGCTGGGAATCAAAACTCCATATCTTAAAGGGCCTGGCGAAGTCCAGACCCACTCCCCTCTCCTGAAGGAGAGGTTCTGTCCCAGAAAAGCAGTCACATGGCAGGCACATAGTAGCTGGAGTCTATTGTGATGCACAGTGTAAAGCTGCAACCACGTTATCTGCCCTCTGTGCACACTTCTGTCCCTTGCTGTTGAATGGCCATTCAATAGCTCCCCGTTGGCCTTTTGTCCTTGGGAGAGACAAAATACCCTCTTCCAAATGTACTCCAGGAAGGGGAGTGATCTCTCCCAGTGCAACCCAGGGAATCCCCTCACTGCTGGGTGTGAAAATCCTATGAGCTGCTCTCACTCTCCCACTCTCTCCCTCTCTTCCTGACTTGGCTCTGCACAAAGGGCTCCCTCCCCTTTGCAGCACCGCGGCTTTTCTCTCCCCCAATTCATAGTTCTGAACCTCACATCACCATGTTCTCTTCCTCCAATTGTACAGATTGTTTTCTTAATCCTCAGATCAATTTCTTAGTTGTTCAAAATGATTTGATGTTGATCTAGCTGCATTCAAGGGAACAGGCAAGCTCAGGGTCCCCCTACTACTCCACTATCTTAACTCCATTTTAACTTTCTATCTCATTTCAGATTGAAATTGTTGGCATAGAGCTAGATAAGTTTTCAGAACGCACAATTTTCCATGGGCTAAATAATTTGAAAACCTCTTCATTTTAGTATATAACCAAACTTTTAAACAACAGAACTCTACTAGATTTTCTGGACATGTGTGGGGGAAATTCAAAATTCATTCTAAAATCATCAATGACTGTATGATAAAGTTAAATATATAATTTGGTCCCTTACTCCTTGTTGTTATTCAAGTACATTGAGAAAGTCCAAACAGGCTTGGTTGGCCCATTCCAAAACCACATAGTTAGAATCATAAGATTTTGAGATTATAATTGTCCTCAGGGCATATCTCTTGAAGGGAATCACCTTATCAATTCTCTTCAGGGACCACCAGGCAGTTAATAGAAAGATAAGGCTTCCAGAAAGTGAGAGTTTGTGGATGATTTTATCCCCTGATAAAATGTATCAGATTCAATTTATAAAATTATATAATGATCAATAAACATTTTTCTGTACTGAATCTGACTCAGAGCCAAGAGGTGAAACTCTGGATCTAATGCTCAGCCTTATTTTATGGATAGAAAACAGAAGTGAGTGGATGGAACTGGAGGGTATTATGCTGAGCGAAATAAGTCAATCAGAGAAAGACATGTATCATATGATCTCACTGATATGAGGAATTCTTAATCTCAGGAAACAAACTGAGGGTTGCTGGAGTGGTGGGGGGTGGGAGGCATGGGGTGGCTGGGTGATGGACATTGGGGAGGGTATGTGCTATGGTGAGCACTGTGAATTGTGTAAGGCTGTTAAATCACAGACCTGTACCTCTGAAACAAATAATACATTATATGTAAAAAGAAAAAAAAAAAAAAGAAGAAGATAGCAGGAAAGGAAGAATGAAGGGGGTAAAATCAGAGGGGGAGACGAACCATGAGAGACTATGGACTCTGACAAATAAATTGAGGGTTCTAGAGGGGAGGGGGTTGGGGAGATGGGTTAGCCTGGTGATGGGTATTAAAGAGGGCACGTTCTGCATGGAGCACTGGGTGTTATATGCAAACAGTGAATCATGGAACACTACATCAAAAACTAATGATGCAATGTATGGTGATTAACATAACATAAAAAAAAAGAAAATAGAAGTGAATGTTGGGTTAAGTAAGTGACTTATTCAAAGTCATTAGAACAAGTCATGGCAAAGCTAGATCTAGATTCTAAGTGTTCTGTCTTTCAGTTGCATGAATTTTACATTATATAATAACTATTTCCAATATCCATAGCTTTTTGTCTTGGCATTTAAAATATTTTCATACATATAAAAATTGTGTTTAAATGTACACTGATATCTTTTATAATCCTAATTCACAGTTCTTTTTGCTTTTTCCTATTTCAAAAGGTTACTATGTGAAGTAAAATATAGTGAAAAAACTTTATAAATATATTTAGTGGATATCCCTATAAGTTTTGGTGGAAGAGTTATACTACTTTATAAGTTACAAAGCACCAAAGTTTTCTATTCTGAGAGGCAGATTAAATAATGAAAACTGAGGCTATCATATTCTTTATTCATATCTAGTTCTGCTGTATTTGCCTAGATATTTCCTTGAAGAGAACAATAAACCATTTTATAACCCCCTGTGCAGTTTGCCCAGCATGGATCTTAATAGTCTGCTATTAATAAAAGAAACTTTGTTAGGACAAATCAAAGAATAATAAATGTTTGCTTGCTAGCAAGTCACTTGCAGATAGACCACCATCCCACTTTTTTTTTCACAGCCTAAACATGTGTTGTTGCATTTTGAGAAAGATTCGTTTTTGCTTAGTGGAGACATGGCGAGCAACTGGAGCCCTCAATCTGGTGATCTGCATGAATGACATCGTACCAGAAATAATCACCATGTTTACATGGGTTATGTCCATCAGGACATTAAGCAATTGTTGCTCCTAAATAGGCCAGAGAAGAGAAACAAAAAATCTAATGAGCATCATTATTGAAGTGGCTTCAATCTCAGGGTCCAAATTACAATTATTTGCCTCTAAGGCTTCTGATTATATAGGAATTCTTCAATAACAATTTATCTCTTCCAGAAATTTGTTCTTCATTCTTAAAATAGAAGCATAACTCTTCTGTGAACACAATGATGAAAGATGAGAGTATGCAGCCTAATCCATTTGTATGAATGAGTTGGTTTGATTTCCTTTCTGGCAATTCCAAACCCAAGGCATTAGGAATAAATTTGTTCACTCAACAAAAATGTGTCTTATTTGATTGAATAATGCTCTGATCCAAGCAAAAAAGTCTTAGAAAAATGGAAAAGATTTGTGAGGAAACTAATGAGATATTCATATTGTAATAGAAATAAAGCCACTCACTGGAATTTTTTTTAAGACATACTTAAGTCTCATCTGGAATGTAAGAATGGCACACAGCTCTTTCCCACTACCCATAGTTTCTAAACAGTTAAAGTTATTCCCTGGTTCTAAGACCAGCTATTTATCTAGCCTCCAGTATTAGTAGTAGTGCCTGTGTCTGTTAAGATTTTTTGGTTGTCATCGACAGAAATCAACATTGAATAACCGAAGAAGATAAAAAAAATTACTGGAAGGTTATCATGTAGCACACAGATTCAAAAATAATACTGATGAGCCAGATTTAGAGATGGACACGAATCTGGAAAAGTAAATACTCAAATTCCTAAAGGCAAGTATCTGACTGGCCTAATTTGGGACACTATGCTAAAAGAAGACACAATGCTTTGATTGGCAATTCCAAGAAGACCACATTAGAGGAAAAGTAATTCTCCAAAAGAAAAAAGAGGGTGCTACTATCAAATGGGAGGCAGGGGAATAAAATAAATATGCACTACACTGCCCTTCATATTTTGGCTGTGATCAGTGTAAGATTAGAAAGGCAGATGCTAACGGAGGCCCAGAGTATCAGTACGGGCTTTTGCCCATTCCTCCTGATTTGCCTCCATTTGACTCCAGTCTTGCTATCTGATTAAAGACACATTTTCTTCACTTCTGATTTGCGACCTGGTCTGCACCTGGGGACTATTACTGTTTTGTGCTTCCATATCACAAAAAGGAAATCAAGCAGACCACCAAAGACTCTTTTAACAGGAATCAGGCCGAAAATGTGTGATTTTTTTAAACTTTATTGTGTAGAAAACATAACTGCTTACTACCAATATTTTCTGGATGTCTATGAATTCATCATAACAGAAACAGTATTAAACAAGGGAAAAACATAGTTTTATATAAATCAGAAGTGAAAAACCAATTTCTGTTTTTCAGGTTTCCAAACTTCTAAGCTTCATGTGAAAATAAGTATTAGTGGAATATTTATTTATTTAACAAGAACACCTAAAACCAATTTTACATGCCCAACATGCCATGGTGAACATTTTGACTGATGAATATTTTATGATGTGCTTAGTAGGCCTAAATGAAATTTTTATCTGCAGCAGTATCAATCACTAGACTTTGCTATTTTCACCCCATGAAGATTGCTTTGCAAACGTTAGTCCCCAGTGTTTAGACACTTGTGAGAAGAATGGCCCTATTTCTATGTTATGGATAAAGACACTAAAGCCTGCAGTCATTAAGTAACATACCTAGAGTCCTTAGCTGGTAAATGCTTAGAAGTGGGGGCTAAAGGCTTTTTGGACTTCAGTTTTTATACACTATGCCCTAATTCTCCCTAGACAGCTTTGAATATTATTTAAGAAAAATTAATCTAATTTATTCTTATCAGATGGCTCAAATTTAATTCAGCTGACTTAGTCACAGACAGTGTCTATAAAATTTAAGTAAAGGGGTAGAATTCAGTGTAGAAGGGTCAAGGGCATCTATCATATTCAAATTTCACATTGTAAAAATAAATTATAGTAACTCTCTAATGAATTGAACAGACCACATTGCTAGAGACATAATTTAACCATATAATATGTTAAAAGTTATGGCTAATATTATTGAGTACTCACTATTTGATTAATACCAAATACAAAAATATGCCCACTTCTTGCCCCATCCTACTCCTCTAGTCTTTTCCTAACCTGAAATTGTTGTCTGTTCTATACATGGTTTGTCATCATCAACACTATTGATATTTTGGGTTGAGTAATTGTTTGTTTTGGGGGCTGTCCTGTGCATTGTAGGATGTTTAGCACCATTGCTAACCCTAACCCACCAGCTGCCAGTAGCACCACCTCCCCAGTGTGACAACCAAAAACATATCCAGAATTCCCCAAATGTTTTGGGGACTGAAGGAAGAGAGGATAAAATCACTCTTAGCTGAGAAACACTTCTCTAGAGTTAATGCCTTCTGTACCAAATTCTTGTACTCAGCTCCGCCATGTTTGCAATAATCTTCCCATCTCTGTAATCACCTTTCTCTCCAGAATCTTTAAACTATTTTATACAGATTCCTCTCATTGGCCTTAAATACACAAGTCACCTCCTTTTAAGAATACTGACTGATTAATTAATTAAAAATCAACTGACCCTGGGGAGTCTGGGTGGCTAGTCATTAAGCGTATGCCTTTGGTTCAGGTCATGATCCCAGCGTCCTGGGATTGAGCCCTGCATTGGGCTCCCTGCTCAGCGGGAAGCCTGCTTCTCCCTCGCCTGCTCCCCTTGCTTGTGTTCCCTCTCTGGCTGTCCCTCTCTCTATCAAATAAATAAAACCTTAAAAAAAAAAATCAACTGACTCCTTAGGCTTGTCTTAGCCCCTATTCTGTCTCTCTTCTCTCTTCACAGCCAAGTTTCTTAGAAGAGCCATCTATTCATGTTGTATCATTTACTCACTTTTTTCCACTCCATAGCTCCACCCAAAATTGGTTTCCATCAATCCCTCTCTTTCCTTGACTTCTGTACATAATAATCTCCTGATTTTCTTTTCTTTCTGGAAATTTCTCTCTCTTTTCCTCTCTTTCTCTTTCTCGCTCTCTCTTTGGCTTATTCTTCATTACCACACCATGAGACCGTGGAGTTTCTCAAGGCTGATTCTAATTCACCATTTCTTTTTTATTCAAGATTCTGTGCTTCAATGATCCCAGAACTTAAACAGCTACATCTATGGTGATAGCTCACAATATTCCCAGGTCTCTCCTGGGAACACCAACTGACTGTGTTGTTCTAACTGATTATTTGACATTTCCTTTTGGAGATCCTAGAGCATCTCAAATGCCACATGTCCAAAATAAAACTTATGACCGTCCCATCTCCAGACCTATTTTTGTTTGTTTCTCTATACAGTAACTGGATCTTTGACTCATCTTGTTTTGCTGTTGAGAAACCTAAATGCTATTCTTGAAACCTTCATTTTCTTTTACCTCCATATCCATTTAACCACAAAATTATGTAAATTTTGCCTCTTATATATTTTGCCTCTTAAATATCTCTCAATTCTATCTACCTGTTCCATATTCATCAATTCTGGCCCAGTACATACAACTTTTTTCTCACACTCGGAGTTATGACAATAGTCTCCCGTTTATTCTACCAGAAACTTCTCTGGCCTGCTCCAGGTAGAGTGATGTATTTAAAACAGAAATCGCTGATCTCACTGTTCTCTACACCTTTAAAAACTTTAAAAGTCTCCCCAATGCCATGCAAAGCACACATTATTTAAAGTTTATACTACAAGCAAATCACTGTACAAAGCACTGTAGCCAACTCCTCATCAAGCTAAACAGAAGTGAAATCTACAAAAATGACCTCAAAACAGCAACCAAAATATAAAACCTTCATTATGAACCACATACTATTCTAAGTACTTTACACACATTGAGTAATTGCATCTTCACAACAGTCCTAAAAGGTAAATATTATTTTCATGTCCATTTCATAGATGAAAATACTGAGTCACAAAGAGTCAGAAGCAATCTGAGAAGATCACACAACGATGAAGGGTCAGAGGCAGGATTACAGTCCAGACACTCTGGTTCCAGGTTCACAGTTTAGACAACCACACTATTCTCTATCTTGATAATATAAGAATTTTAACTACTTCAAAAACCAAGATTATTATTTAGTTGAGCTTTTCTTAGGACTTTTACAGTGATAACTAGTATAAACATTGGAAGAAAAAAATGGTATTCAATTTCTACCATTTAAGAAATATTTAATATTTTTAATCAAATGTGTATTACAATAATGCCCCTTCTGAAGTGCTTGGATAAAAGAGGAAATAGGCTCACCCAGCTAACTATGAAACAGAATACATCTAGAAAGAGTGCGAGAGCCATGCTAAAGGCAGAAAATGCTCTCAAGGCATTAACAGGGTCAAATGCAATATAGCTTTGAAAGGAGAAGGAATTAATTGGAAGTGAAAGGCAAATTCACAAAGGTATACTTTTGCTATAAACAACCATCAACAACAACACAAACAGTGCCGATATTTATTGAGCATTTATTATAGGCAAAAAAATTAAGTGGAGCCCTTTATGTGTAGTAATTCGTTTGCTTCTTATAGAAACTCTATTTGCAATAAATATATTACCTGTAATTCACAGATGAATCAATTGAGACTCAAGACCACAGAGCAAGAAAACCAGGCTGGAATTTGGATCCAACTTAGTCAAGCTCTAGTGATCATAAAATTTTTTTTAAAAATTTAGAAATTTTAAATCCACTACTCATAGAAATGAAGTAAAAAATAAATAAATAAATAAAGCATACTGATGCAAATATAGGTCAGACCTTTCCAGGTCCTGGTCAGTGATGAGACTGCCTTGCCAAGAAATGACTGAGAAACATAAGAGAAAACGTTCAGAGGATAAAGAAAAAGATGCTGGGTTTACTTATATAGCTGCCCTTTTTGCCTGCTCTGCTCTTTGCCTCAGCTTTGCTGTGAGAATTTGGTAATTGGTTTTTAAAGCAAAAAGTTCTTCTCTAGCAAAAGGCTTTTAGTCCAGCCTTTAGGTAGATTAATTTTTTAAGCCTTCACAGCTTATTCTTCAAACACTGCTCTCTGGCACTGCCTGAGGAAGGCAATCACTGAAGGCCCTCAACACACAGCCAGTATTGGAGAGTGTAATTGGCTGAACAACAACAACAAAAAGAAAAAAAAAGTGGTTAAATTCAAATAAAAGCTGAATTTGAAGTTGGTCTTTGTTCTTCTTAACCTCTGGAGAACTTGCCTGAAAATAACTTATTTCAGCATGTATTCAAAATGTCTGAATCAGAGACCACCCTTTTGATGTGCACAAGGTAGAAGAGACTGAATGTTGTCTGAAGAGCCCTTTAAAGTGACAGCTTCTACACAAGTCTTCTTGTGGAATTCCTCTCAGGATCTTCCTGACCATAAGCTTCTCTCTCAGAGACATCTGCAGCGGTAAGATAACTTTCACACATATGAAACATTAAATTCCCCAAACCAAAAGGAATTTAGAAAGAACAAAATTATCTGGTTGTGAAGAAAAATACGTTGCATAATATTAGGGGACATGTGTAAAAAGAACTCTCTTTTCCTTCAGATGAATCCTCTACAAAGCATTTCTCAGGCTCTGTGATTAGGCATACACCAAGACTTCTATAAATATTTATTCATTATGCAATGGAACATAATATGAATAATAAGAGCTTGATCAAAATTTCTTCTGCCCTTTGTAGCAGAAAGCAGTCTGACTTGAGTATACAGGCCACAGTTCACACTCAATTCTAAATGCATGCCATAGAAGAAATTAAGATGGTTTCTTGGTAGCTTGCAAGAGCAACGAAAGTGCCTGAACATGCTCTATAGAAGATAACAAGGAATTATGTTCCACTATTACTATTACAAAATGGGACACATTTTATTAATAGTAGAAATTTTTAGTTAGGCTAAAATACTCTAAAAACAGGGACACCTGGGGGGCTCAGTCAGTTAAGCGTCTAACTCTTGGTTTCAGCTCAGGTCATAATCTCAGGGTCTTGAGATCAAGCCCCATGCCAGCCCTGCTTCTAACCCTGCAATGGCTCTGTGATCAGCGAAGATTTTCTCTCTCCCTCTGCCCCTCCCCCTGCTTGTGCTCTCTCTCTCTCTCTCCAAAGTAGAATAAATAAATAAAATCTTTAAAAAGTACTCTAAAAATTGGGGCACATGGGTTAAGGGTCTGCCTTCGGCCCAGGTCATGATCCCAGGTTCTTGGGATCAAGCACCACATTGGGATCTCTGCTCAGTGGGGAATCTGCTTCTTTCTCTGCCTGTGGCTCTCCCTCTCTCTCTCTCTGTCAAATATTTAAAATATTTTTAAAATAAAAATAAAAAATATTCTAAAAATAAATCCACAACTCTAATGTCTCAAATACCATAGTTGCTTATTTCTTTCTCAGTGCAGAGCAGGTAATGTCGGCAGATAGCTCTTAACTGCACAGTGAAATGGGGTCCATATTTCTTCCATTCTGCCATCCCTACAACCTAGTCAGTGCCTAGACCCCACCAGATGAAGGGAATAAAGAGGACACCCACTTTTTAAAGGCCATAACCCAGAAAAGTCACACAACAATTCCACTCCCATTTCATAATGAAAACTAGATGCATGACCCCATAGAGATGCCAAAGGGACTGGGAACTATAGTCTCTGTCTGGGCAGCCACAATTCAACTACACTTCTGCTGGCACAAGAAAGGAAAAAGGGTTTTGATGGCTACTTAGTCATCTCCATCACAAATCAACAAGAGTACAAACAAGTTCAGCTTGACTGACAACAGAATTTCAAAGGCAGAAAGCTAATAATTTAGGTTCCAAGGACCAATCATTCAAAATCAATGTAAAAATATAAGAAAAATAGCAAACACAATTTTAAAGTAGAAAGGATCAAAATGTTGGTATGGTATTATAGAGGAGAACTAAAAATTCAATCCTGGATCCATGGTCAATAGTTATGCTATTTTATGCTGTTCCATTTCACAGAAGAAAGAGTATGTAACAGGAGAGTCAGACAGACCTGGTTTATTTGAAGTCTCTGTGTATTTCCAGCTGTATAAGCTTGGGAGAGTCTGTTAAGTTTTCTGATTCTCAGTTTCCTGTTTTGTAAAATGGAGTTAATACCATCTGTTTACATGACTTTTTGTAACTTATTAATATATAAAAAGAACTTAGCAGAGTTATGGTAAAAATGAATGTTAAATAAGGCAGCCATTACATTATTTTTTTTTACGTAAGTTTAAATTTAGAGGTTACCATAACATACTCAAAACCAAGTTCATTATCTTCTACTGCAACTCAGTTCAAGTCCTGAGAGATGCTTCTATTTTTGGAAAAACAACTGTACCTGGATTCAAACCTTTGTAGCCAGCTTTGATTTCCTCTTATCTCTTTATCCAAATTCCAGGTGTATAAATAGCCATCATGTGCCTATCCGATCTTCCTAATTCACATTTCTTTGATGTTTTTTTGGATCTCCCTAAACTTTCCTGCTGTGAGCCTTTTTATCCACCAGGGGCAGGACAACTTGAAAGTAAGAGAAAAATAGTTCCATTATGTACTAGTCCACCCTAGCCCAATCAAAATTTTTAAATCACGTGATTTTGCTAGATGTGTGGATTTTAAATCAAGGCTTAATTCAAACTGTGGTCTCAGAATTAAACAAATCACAATAGAAGTTCCAAAACACAAGATATTAACTGGTCATGCATTTTAAAAGCAAGTACCTAAAATCATTTTACATCTCTGCTTGCACACACACAGATAAAAAGGTCACTTATACTACCTATCATAAAGGTAACTCTTGCCATATTCAAACACCATAAATCTTATTTCCAAGTACCTATAGCATTTCTTTCATCATTGAACCATCTGATTTCTTCAGCAGATCTGACATGCGCTTCTATCACCTTTTTCTGATTATTCGTCCAAATCAGGCACTTCTCACATGAATTATCATCATCACCTAATTTGTCTCCATGTTTCCTGGATTTCCTAGGCATGTTGATTTATTTTTTTCTTTTTTTTTTAAGATTTTTTTTTTTTTTTTTTTTTTTTTTTTTGAGACAGAGAGAACGAGAGAGAGAGAGCACATGAGAGGGGGGAGAGTCAGAGGGAGAAGCAGGCTCCGTGCTGAGCAGGGAGCCCGATGCGGGACTCGATCCGGGGACTCCGGGATCGTGACCTGAGCCGAAGGCAGTCGCTTAACCGACTGAGCCACCCAGGCGCCCCTATTTTTTTCAATTGCACATTTGGATCTATAAGGCAGTATAGCTACAAGAAAAAGATTATTTTCTCAAACTCCTTCCTTTTGCAGCATTTACTCTAAGCCATTTGACCTCCATTTTACCTATGAAGTGTGGAAAAATTTTAATAGGTATAACAGACAGGAAAAAGAATGGGCTTTAGAATCTGATCGACCTATCTTTTACTCTTGATCCTACAAATTATTCCCTGAGTTAACTTGGATATGTTGCTTAACTTTGAGATTTACTTTCCTTATCCTTAAAATGGGGATATAATATCATGCCCTTAAAATTACTATGGAGTTTAGCTAAGCTACATTTTAAGTTCCTTGAAGTCAAATACCTAGCCTTGATCTTTCAGTCACTCACTGTTATATTCCCAGTGCCTAACACAGTGCCCTATACATGATAGGCAGTCAATAAAATATTATTCCTAATAAAATGTTATAAAAAACCTAGATAGAAGTAAACACTAATGCGCCCAAATAATCGATTTTATTAAAAAAGGTCACATAAGCAATGAACAAATAATAAATTCCTCAAGCTAAAAACCAACCCTCAGCTAGTCAGTATCCTTTAGAGGAAACAAAAAACTCCACAGGTGCTGAATTTAGTGTTAGCATATGACTAGATAACCTATCTAGCCCTGAGATACAGAAAACCCTAAATGTCCTAAGGAAAATACCTTCAGAAATAGGGAAGGAGAAAAAGTAAAATTTGATCTCTCTGTTCAAAGTCAGAAAAAAAAAGTGAATCTCCAGTATCTCCATTTGCTGGTATAGAAGTTGGTAAGAATTTGTCTCCAAATGAATAACCAAAGGTATCAGATCCTCTTAACCACGCTTCTGTTGCAAAACGGGCTTTACAGATAGCTTCTTTTTGATTGTGTGGCCATTATACTAGAAGTAGGACAATATTAATAAAATCCTCCTTAACTACATATGCATTGAGATCATCAAAATGTGGTAAAAGCCTGACAGCACCATCTGCTTATTTTTACTGATCCCTGAACTAACTTGTTCTAGTCACATAGAACAAGTTATTTAATAAGCATCTCATTGTTTAAAACATAAATTGGTCTTTTTTTTTTTAACCTCAGTTCTGTTCTTCAGAACTGCATGTTTCTGTAAAACAATAAGGTATACTTTAATTTTTACTGCATGACATGACACATTCAGCTCCAATGACTTGTATTGAATCACTCAAATTATAAACAGCGGTTCCAAGGCATAAATGCAAACTAGCTCTGGTCACATTTTTGTATTTTGAAACACAAGTGGAAAATGGCAATTGGAACAACCACTGTTCCGTGTCTTGTGGAGCTTTGTTTTCAGTCAATACCACAAAGTGAGTCACATATTCAGCATGGCTCTTCTTAAACCAACTGATCAATAGCTTACCATAAAGACATCCCATGTGCTGGTAGAGTCAGTAAGTTGTATATCCTAATTTCCTATTTTTTGGTACCTCGGCGCTTTCTAGTTCCTTTTCAGAGAGGTGACTTTAATATGCATCAAAGAGGGCAGCCCTGCAGTTCTGTTCCCTCTTGAGTCTGTGCTCATCAGAATATCAAACTGAACAGCAGAAACCAGAACCGAAAAAAGTAGAAGAAACATGTCTGAGAAAAAGCAAAAGACAGACTTGTTTGGGCTAATTTTCCTCCCTCCAGCTGTGATCCTTTGTAACACTAGAAAAAGGGACAAGTATCATCGAAGCACATCTATATGGTGTAGGACTTTGGAATGGACATATTCTGCCAGACAGGCCTGGTAAGGCAAATCACAATGCTCAAATCCACAGAAGAAGCCCAGGTTCTAGGAAATTGTAGCAATGGTCCTACACCCTTTAGTGACACAAAGAACTGTAGCTTGGAAATCATTAAGGGAGGCATCAAAAATGAGTAGAAATGGAATTTCATTTATAGATATACATCAGTCATTTAGAAAAAAATCTTGCTAGTGTAACCCAGATGTTTCAAAACCTTTGGCCTTTGGAAGTCCCATTTGTAATATCCAGAGAAGGTGGATCCATTCCATGCACAGTGGGGAAACATCCAATATTTTCATGGTCTCCCAAGGGGCTTATATTCCTCTTGATTCATTTATAATATAGTTTAATTTGTAACTACTACTCTCATCTTTTCTTACTGTTTCTCTTTTATGACTTTTTCCTTATTCAAGGATAGAATGGGCAGTGTAGCACATGGAAAAGTTGGGAGAAGATTAAGGTTCTGCTCTGCTCTGTGACATATTAACATACTCACATGATTAAAAGTGAATTAAAATTGATAAGAGTTTTAATGTCCCGACAGGAAATTCCTCATAGTTGGGTATTATTAGCCATGTATTAGGATTTCTGAATTATAAGTTTTATTAGCAATTGCCTTTGATCAAACAAAAAAATTCAGCTTTATTGCAATTTTTTAATTTGTTTAATGAGTTTACTTGAGAGGTTGTGTATACAGCTTTCCAAGGGCATCAAAAGAAAGATCAGAGTGCATATTTAAGAACTTTATCAATCTTTTTAACCTTAGCAATTAGCATGTCCCATTTTAGAAATGGAGAGACATGTTAAGTATCTAGCTCAAAATCCCAGATGGAAGTGAGAGCCAGTTTTAAAAACGTGCTCTCCTAATTGGTAAATTGTTTCTTTCCTGGGCAGATGGCCCTAGCTTTCTGCACCAAGTTCCTTGATCTCTACCTTCCTTCCAGAATTTACATTTCACTGAACCCAGCAAGTATTTCAGATTCTTCTTTAGAGCACTGATTCTCAATCAGATTAAAGCCAGCAATGGGACTAATATAAAAGTCACTTCAGAGGATTATCTTCTCATAATGCTTGGGCACAATTGAGTGACATCTTGACTCTCAGCCATATAACCTTTTTATATAGAGCCTTAGAAAATTAAATTCATATGAGAATACTACAGGGAGAGGTTGCTAAAAAAATAGGTTTTCATAATGAGGATCATTGTTACACCAAAATACTCAGAGGCTTCATTCTTCTACTGTTCCAGAGGTAAAAAATGCCTGGAAGTTTCTAGTTGGAAAGAGAAGACAGGCTTTGAATTTTTTGTTATTATTAGTATCTTTATTGTTGTCTTAATACTTTCAATGAAATAAAGCTGAGTGATGTTTTCAAAGAAATTAATCTGAATGGCAAAAGGTATTTTAAAAAGTTACATTACCTATATATGTCTCCGGGTTAGAAATCAATCTTCCGATCAATCTTCCCTTCAGAAATTTTCAGTGTAAATGAACAGCAGCTTTGAGTTTATTAGGTATGTACTGTATTATATTTGGTTCAATTAATGTTACTATTGTTATCTTTTTTTTCTTTTTTGCACATTTGCTGTATGCTCAATTGTGGGCTAAGCACTTTAAAGCAATTATCTTTAATTCCTACAGCAATTTTTTGAGTGATAAGCTTAATAAATATTTGTTAGAACAGATAAATGTAGTAGTCTCTGAGACACATAGTTTTTGTCTGCCTAGAATGCCCCCTCCCTTCTTGTAGTTCTTTTGTAGTATCCTTTTCACACCTTGTGAGGTCCTCTGGGTGTTTTCAGTTGCCTTACTGTACCCTTCTCCAACCAAAGGGAAGGGAGCACAAAACCTAGGCTGGCCATTGAGAATACTATCATCTGCCTGACCATAGTAATAACTCAAGCAGAATCAACCAGATAATTGCCTTTGAGAGCAACAAGTCCTCTGAGCTTTCTATTAATGGGGATACAAATCTGGAAATGAAAGAGACCTTCTTGCCTCATCAGGGACAATATGAGAATGTAGCTGGGCAGAGAACAAAAAAGTCAAGAGGTAAAAAGAGAAACACTTTTCTGGCAACATCTGTTGAACCTCTGCAATGAACTGTGCCTAAAGCCAAACTATCCTTGGATTTCAGTTACATGGCCAATCAATCCCTCTTTCTGGTCACTGTAGTTAGATTTGGATTTCTTTCACTTGTAGCCAAAAAAGGCCAGACCAAACTTTATGAATGAATCCTATTTTACAGATGAGAAAATTGAGACTCAGAGAGGCCAAATAAATTTCTCAAGGTCACCAAAATAATTGGTGAAGCCAAGATTATAAAACTAGGGTCTCTAGACTCGATAGAGTCATGTGCTAGACAATGGCATGAGAGCCTGTTTGCTGCACTTGAAGACATCATATTCTTAGAGGTTTTGTTCTTCTTGTTGGCCATAATTTGTCAGTTGTGCTCTCAATCTCAGTCCTCCTTACTACCCATGCAGTATAGTTCTGAGACCGTGGATGAGAGCAGCAGACTGAAACTAACTGGTATATCCACTATCCAATCTTGAGCACTGCATTAAACAATGAGTGGAAGAAAGAAATGAGATGATGAAGAAAAAAGAAAAACCCTGCCCTCAAGCAGCAGTGAATTAAAGATAATGTAGAGAGACACATGAATAAGTAATTACAATATAATGTGATAAGTATTGTATTGGAGTTGTTTATGCACAGTGAGCTGTAAAAGCAAGAGAAAAGTATGAAAAACTATCAAGGGAATGTGAGAAAACTTCCCAGAGGGATAAGACTTAAACTGAGAATTAAAAGAGGAACAGAGACTTGCTCTTTATAGAAAGCAGAAAGAATATTCCTGACCAAGATCATATTTTCAAAGACAGAGTCAGAGTCAGATATAGTCAGAAAATGGATTTTGATAAGCATCAAATCCATGAATCTAACTTCATTAGTGCTGCTCTTGCATTTCTCTTTAAACTGAATAGATCAGTCCTTTAATTCCAGGGCTTTGGTTATTCTTCCAGGATGTTTTCAGGTAAATCTATCTTACTCAATTCAATAAATATTTATTGAGCACTTTTCATATGCCAGGCTCAATGCCAGGGAATACAAAGATGTGTGTGGGCAGATGTGGGGCACAAGCAGGAGGAGTCACTGGGGAACACAGATGGGTGATGGAGCATGCACTCATAATAGTCTGATTCTTCAAGGATTTTATCCAGAGAGGGAGACATACAAATAGATAATCTCCATACAAGGAGATAAGTACCCATTTTTTGCTGTAAAACCTCAAAGAAAGCGCTAGGAAGAAGCTGCCTGGAGGTTAGGACATCTGACCTGAATCTTAAAGGAAGGGTTACAATGAGACTGATTGAAAAAAAGGAGGACAATGGCCTTCCAGGCTGAAAAAAATAACCTGAGCAAAAGTATGAAGAGTGAAACTATACAAAGTATGCCAAAAAAACCTCAAAATAATGTGGTGTTATTTCAGCAGAAAGTGGCTGGAAAGATAGAAAGAGGCCAGGTTATGGAAGGATAAAAGATCTAAAAGTTCATTCCATAGACCATGAGGAACCACCAACATGTTTTAAGCAGAAGTCTGACACAGGTTTCACCGAGCTAAAATCTAGGTGTCCGCAGTGCTATGGTCCTTTCTGGAGGCTAGAAGGGAGAATCTGTTCCCTTACCATCTGCAGGTTTCAGAGGCTGCCCACATTACGTGGCCCACGGCCTTCTTCAGAGCCAGCAACACT
The DNA here is from genome assembly GCF_002201575.2 of Neomonachus schauinslandi. Taxonomy (NCBI): domain Eukaryota; kingdom Metazoa; phylum Chordata; class Mammalia; order Carnivora; family Phocidae; genus Neomonachus; species Neomonachus schauinslandi. The sequence continues at coordinate 98,566,029 of NC_058409.1, read as the reverse complement.
GCATCTCTCTGACTCTTCTTACAGTCACCCCTCCCTCTGACTGTAGCAGCAAAATGTTTTCCAGTTGTAAGGACTCATCATTAGATTGAGCTCATCCAGATAATTCAGGATATTCTCCCTATCTCAAGGTCCTTACCTTAATCATATCTATGAAGTCCCTTTGCCATATAAATCAGCATATTCACACTTTCTGAGAATTAGGAAGTGACTGTTTTTGTTTGTTTGTTTTTGTGGTGAGGGAACATTTTTCTGACTGCTAAGGTATGTACCTGATTCTTTTGGATGCTTCAAACACCTTATAGAGTAGACAAAATTATAAATATTACAAAATTACAAATACAAATATAAGGAAACTTAATGCCATACTTAGACAAGCCTATCCTAAAAATAACACCAAAGTTTAAGAAAGTTGTCTTTATTTTTTTTTTAATTTTTTTTTTAAGATTTTATTTATTTGCGAGAGAGAGAATGAGAGACAGAGAGCATGAGAGGGAGGAGGGTCAGAGGGAGAAGCAGACTCCCTGCTGAGCAGGAAGCCTGATGTGGGACTCGATCCTGGGACTCCAGGATCATGACCTGAGCCGAAGGCAGTCGCTTAACCAACTGAGCCACCCAGGCGCCCAAAAGTTGTCTTTATTTTAAACTAGTTTTGTGTGATTCTAAAATAACAGGCTTAATTTGAGATCCCCATAGGGTATCAGAAAAATTATTGTGAAACGCTTTGATAGAAAAGGGCCTTTAAAGTCCCACTTAGTTCATATTATATAACCCATTGTTCTGCCCATTTGCCATATTGACTCAGTCTGTTAGAATTATTTATAAGTAGATGCATTCCTTATTAACAAAATACTATAATTAGCAGGACCATATAGAGGTTTTCTCTCCTAGAAATAAGGGATTGAGTCTCCATAGTTAGCTGTCCTTTTTGAGAAATTTGCTTAATTTATTTTCCAGAGACTGGCTGTACAACTTTTTCTACTTGATAACTGCATAGCATCCCATACAAAAGAGTTCCCAGATTTCAAGGACTACTTGTCTTACTTTATAACTCCCTGTGTTTATTTTTCATTGTTATACAGATAGAAGTAAAATATTTTTATAATATATAAATACCCAATGAATACAATAATTTTAAAACATATCTGTATGTATAAACAAACATACGTTTATCTGTATTAACAAACATATGCATATATACATATGTATACACTATACATATGTGTGTGTATCTCCCTACTTATGAAAATCAATTCAAAATAAGGGGCTATTTAAAATATTTAACAACTGGTTGAGTTCAAGCACCAATTCATCAAAACAGATGCCAGCCCCAAAAGAATGCAGACCAGCTATAAAGAACCACTGATCCTCCATAACGATGCACACTTATTGAATATTAACCTTTTTTATACTCTGTAACTTTTTTAGTACTCTTTATTTTCTTTTCTGTTTTAGGTATCATTATGAACACATGACCCTTACTAAACTAACTTATTTCAATAATCCACAATGGCTATGATAGTTATTGTATTATTTTTACTGATATTCTCAAATTCCTTGATCAATGGAAACCCTTGAAGTTAGCTCCTTTTTGCTTCTAGTACTTCCTTTTCACGGATTGTCTCTTTTTGTCAGAGAAGACTATGGACACACAAATCAAGGGATGAGATGCATGAGAGTTGGTGGTGGTCAAAATTGACTCTGTATTTGGGCCACATGTGAAAAAGTTGTCAGAGATATATTTTAAAGTCACTGATTATTTCAAGTATTCCAATATATACTGTGGTGTTATATCCTACTCCTTTTAAAGACTAAGGGTATCATACTGTAAGACTTTCTACTACATAAATACCTCAGAAAGATATCTATATTCAAACCCTTTATTCCATTTATTGGGGAAATAAATTCCTACTGCAAGGGAGAAAAAAATAATTTTCCCATTACCCTTCTAGGTTTTTGGTTGAAATACCCCAACAATAAAAGGCAGATTAACAGGAGAAAAACAAACAGAAATTTAATAACATGTATACCTCCTGTATACATGGAAGAGACCCAGAAAAATTCAGCAACTCCCAGAAACGGCCCAAGTCACCACCTTAAACACCATCTCCAGCTAAAGATAAAAGAAAAATGTTGGGGGGTGGCAGCGGGAGAGGCCAGTTACCCTCTTACAAAAGGAGATTTTCCCTTATAAAAGTAAATGTCTCTTACAGTAGGGTAACTTCTACTCAGTTTTCAGAGCTTCTCCTATGTCTCTTGTTTCTTAAAAACAACCAGTTCAAAATAATCCTTATGCCAAAGAGGCATATTTTGGGGTAGCAAATTCTGCTCCCAGTCATTACTTGCTTCCTAACTTCAATAGCTACACAAGTCTTCTAAATTTAAGAAGTCTAATGAACTGTAAGTTTATGTATTTACTAAAATACATATTCCTAGCACTAAGGATGTTTAGTATTCATTTCAGTTAGCTGATTGGAAAGACAGCACAAAAATGGGGTGAACTGTGCTGAATACCCATCCAAACTAATAGACAAGTCATGATATTTATAAACAATGGAATTATGAACATACCTACTTAGGCAAAATAATACCTTTTTTTCTAGTTTTTCATAAACCATATAGAGAAAACCAGATGAATAGTTATTAGGGGCTTAAAAGCTTAATAAATGGCATGATTTAGATTTAAGACACATAATCCTATTTCAAAGTTCATGTATTTAGCTTCCATACTTCCCAGAATTTTAAAATGCACACTAGATCCACATATGCCATTATGACCAGTCACTGAGAATAACATATTTTACAAATCTCTTCTCCAAAGTGATTAGGTCTTCTAGAGAATGCACTAGTTGAGGAAAATAGTGTTTTTTTTTTCTTCTCTTCTTTTGGTAATATGACTAAGTGGCTATTAAAAATAATAGGCATGCTAATTAATAGATTTAGGAAAGATTAGTCTCTCCAATTTGGCCTTGGATTCTTGAAATTTATCTACCCATTCATTTAATGAAAATGTATCTATTACTTATTGTTCTAAGTACTGGCAATAAGATAATGAAGAAACTAAATGTACTTTTCCTGAAATTCTGTTTATCTTTTACTAGCCCACCCCAGACTCCTCCTCCTAGATATTTCTTACTAATACTTAACTCTGCTTAGGGATTTTATTTTCTGGAAAGCCTATCTTGATCCCCCAAGATGGAAGGAAGTCCTTTTCATATGCTTCCACAATGTTCTCTATTTAGTTCTTTTATAACATTTTTATCCTAGGTGATCATTGGTTATTTTCTCATCTAAATTCTCCCTGCCTCATGTGTCCTACAAGCAATCACTATGCCATTCACCATGGTGGTCCCCAAATGCCCAAAATGTGTTCAAAACAATCAGATATCCATCAGTATTTACTAAATGAATTAATGTGGATCAATGCCGGGGTGGCGCCCCTACTTTCCAAACACTTATTCTTTAGTGAGTCAAGCAAACAGACATAGGTACTGCTGCATTATAAATGCACCATTATAGTAAGTATAGAGTGTAATGAGAGCACAAAGGAGGGGCAATTAACAGGGTTTTGGCAAGCCCCCGTTATCTCAAGAAGAGATGACATCTACAGCTGTTTGCATCTAAAGGGCTAATAGGTAAAGGAAAAATGATCGGTGCTTCTGGAGTAAATGCATTTCTTACACCTTACCAAAACCGTCAATAGCTGTTTCCTGTTTTCTTCCCCCCAAATCATAATGGAATGCCCTACTTTGAAAGAGAGATGAGAACAGTATGTCTATTTCAAGTTAATGTTTTACTGTGAATTGGAATAAGTATCCCACACCAAAGGCCAAGTGACTAAAAGACAGAAGCTTATCAACTGTCATTTCTGTCAAACTGCCTCAATTTCACACTCTCGCACTCTTGCTATTATGGAAGGGAAAAGATACCAACTTGGAACAAAGATCAAGAGAAACACAGACTGAAATGGAACAGGTTTTTGTAACTTGTCTTCAGAACAGATAGCCAAAGGCAGAAATTAGAAATTTACATTAAAATAGAGAGAGAATGACATCTACTGGTTGAGAGAATTTGGCCTTGTAGACAGCTAGTAATGTTTTGTTTTGTTTTGTTTTCCCTATAAAGTTTAAATGTTTCCCTTTCTTCTTACACATGAAACTCCAATTAATGATAATGGGAATTATCTACACACAATGGGGGAGGAACTGACCTATTATCTGCACAGTTCTAATAATAATGAAAGAAAATTAATCCTTAATTAGCTAGCATTGCAGTTAGAAGTATTTTACAAATGCCTTTAAATGACTTTGACTTTATTTCTGTATAGATCTTCTTCAACTTCAAATGAATTATGTCCAAGACATCCAGCATAAATTGAAAATATTGTAAGTCAAAAATGCATTTAAGGGGCACCTGGGTGGCTCAGGCATTAAGCGTCTGCCTTCGGCTCAGGTCATGATCCCAGGGTCCTGGGATCGAGCCCCGCATCGGGCTCCCTGCTTGGCGGAAAGCCTGCTTCTCCCTCTCCCACTCCCCCTGCTTGTGTTCCTGCTCTCCCTATCTCTCTCTCTGTCAAATAAATAAATAAAATCTTTTTAAAAAATGCATTTAATATACCTAACCTACTGAACATCATAGCTTAGCCTAGCCTACCTTAAATATGCTCAGATACGCTAATATATATTAGCCTACAATTGGGCAAAATCATCCAACAGAAAGCCTATCTTAAGATAAAGTCTTGAATATCTCCTGTAACTTACTGAATCCTGTACTGAATGTGAAAAACAGAATAGTTATGTGGTACAGAAGGTAAGTGTATGGGTTGTTTGCCCTCAAGATAGCATGGCTACTAGAAGCTGTGGCTCACTGCCACTGCCCAGCATTAGGACAAGGTATGGCAGATCGCTAGCCCAGGAAAAGATAACATTCAAACTGCGAAGCACAGCTTTTACTGAAAAGTGTATAGCTTTCTCACTATCCTAAAGTTGAAAAATAGTAAGTCAAACCATCATAAATTGGCGACTGTCTGTACGTATATAAGCAGTATTTCATGACCATTTATGACCTAGAAATCCCCATTTTTCTTATTAGTAAAATATGGAGATTTGTGTGAGAATTTTTTTTAAAAAAATCATTTCTTGTAGTTACCATCAGAGCTTCCTGCACTAAAAGTTATTTGTACTCTTAAAAATAACCTTGGGTTTAGTGATGAGTTCATTTTACTTATTTATTTATTTACTTACTTACTTATTTATTTACCTATTTATTTATTTAGAGTGGGGGAGGGGCAGAGGGAGAGAGAGAGACTCTCAAGCAGACTCTGCACTGAGCACAGCACCAACACGGGGCTCAATCTCATGACCCTGACATCATGACCTGAGCCGAAATCAAGAGTTAGATACTTACCCAGCTGAGCCACCCAGGCACGCCAGTGATGAGTTCTTAGATACAGCACCAAGGCATAATTTCTAAAAAAAAAATTTTATAAGTGGGACTTGATTAAAATTAAAAACTCTTTTGGGGGCGCCTGAGTGGCTCAGTTGGTTAAGCGACTGCCTTCGGCTCAGGTCATGATCCTGGAGTCCCGGGATCGAGTCCCGCATCGGGCTCCCTGCTCGGCAGGGAGCCTGCTTCTGCCTCTGACCCTCCCCCCTCTCATGTGCTCTCTCTCTCTCTCATTCTCTCTGTCTTAAAAAAAAAAATTTAAAAAAAAAAAAAAAAAAAAAAAAAACTCTTTTGTGAGAAACACTGTTGAGAGAATGTAAAGACAAGCCACAGACTGAGAAAATCTTTGAAAATCACATACCTGATAGAGAATTAAATTTAATTTTAGTATTTAATATTTATTAATATTAATTTAATATTAAACTAATTTAATTTAATTTTAATTAAAATTTTAAAAATAGCCAAAAGGTCTGAACAGATAACTCACTACAGATACACAGACAGCAAGTAAGCATATGAAAAAAAAAGTCTGACATGATTTGTCATTAGGAAAATGCAAAGTAAAGCAACACTTAGGTACTACTACACACCTATTATAATGACAAAAGTCCAAAACACTGGCAATTCAAATTTGCACAGAGCAACAGGAACTCTTATTCATTGCTGGTGGAAATATGAATGGTACATCCACTTCGCAAGTTTGGCAGTTTTTTATAAAGCTAAATAAAATCTTACCATACAACCTAGCAATCACACTTTTAGGTTTTTACCTAATTGAGTTGAAGTTTATGTCCACATAAAACCTTCATATGCATATTTATAGAAGTTTTATTCATAATCACCAAAAACAGGAAGCAATCAAGATGTCCCTCAGTAGGTAAAAGCATGAACAAACTGTGGTACTTTCTTACAATTGAATACTATTCAGCAATAATAAGGAATGCGCTATTAAGCCACGCAGAGACATTGATGAATCTTATATACACGTCGTTAAATGAAAGAAGCGAGGCTGAAAGGCTACATTCTATACATTTCCATTTGTATGACATCTGGAAAAGGCAAACCTATAGATATGGTAAAAAAAAAAAAAAAGATCAGCGTTGGCAGGGATTTGACTAGGTGAGGCACAGGGGATTTTTTTTAGGGCAATGTATACCAATGTAGTGTTGGATACTAGGCACTTGACAATACCCAGAGAATCTGACATCTTCAACCTTGATATATACAAATAATAAACATATTATACAGGTAGAAAACTGAGGAGCCTAAGATGGAAAACTGACATTGACAAAAGTATCTGACTGTATTAGAAATGTATGACAGATACAACCTCACTGAACAGGGTGGGAGGAAAAGCGCTGCCCTAAGGAATTTCGGAAACAATAGAGACTGTAAGACTAAAGACAAAAGGAATTGTACATAAGCATGTATTGTACTTGGTGCAGTGGTTTCCCATTGGGTTTACAATCCTAAAACCATAGTACATATATACTGGGATTGAATGAATAAGTAGATGGATGACAGGTGGTAGATGCCAGCTTTCTCATGGTTGATGTGAAAGGTTACAGACAAGCAACAAGAAAATCCATGGGATACTGGATAAAAGTCAGATACATCAGCATGAATTCATGTTTGGCTTAATAGTGATACAAATGGATATCAATATTGATACAGATACAAATATTTACTGATATGTGTACATACTCAGGTTGGTATACACACATCTATTTCCTAGCTCTATTTGCTGAGAGATCCTAGAAGCAATGACACTCCTCAGCAAAGAGGCCCTTTCTGCCCTAAATTCCAGTCACAGGGCACTTGTCACTTTACAGCCTCCCATACAGTCACTGTGTGTTTCACAATCTGTCCCTAAGTTGAAGACTGTGTATAGAGGATCCACATCTCTCCTAACTAGCAGCTCCAGTAGGATGGTTAAAGGCAACATACATAATTATATCCAAGGGGAATATCCCCTATGATATTAAACTTAAGAACCTAAAGCTAATGCATTATTCATCTATTCGTTCTTCTACAAACTTCTATTGAATGCCTACTATTTTGAGAACTGTAGTAAGTACTAGAGATACACAAAAGAACAAAAAGCAAAGCCTCATCATAGGGGAAATTAGTTTAGTGTCAAGAGACAAAAAATCAAAACGAGTAAAATGCAATGACACCAAGAATATTAAAATCATGAGAAATGTTAAAAAGCAAATAAATCAGGGTGATGTACAGAAGGAATTTAAGTTAAGCCTGCCTTAGAATAGGAAAGGTTTCTCTGAGATTACATTTATATCTGACATTGAAAGAGCTAAAAGATTAGCATTTATTCTATGATTAACATGTGAAAAGTTTAGGGGAGAGCTTGACAGAAAGAAGGAGAAGCAGGTGCACAGGAGCTATTCAATAAGAGGAGCCTGTGTGGCTGGATCACAGAGAGAGGGCTAGGATGGCATCAGAAATGAGGGCAGTGGGAAGCAGGATTAGACAACGCAGGGTGCCACAGGGTGTCCTGAAGGAAAGTACTGAAAGGGTTTGAAACGGGATAGTTTGGTTTATGTTTTAATACTACAACTCTGTCTGCTCTGTGCAAAGTGACCCATTGTAGATCAAAACTGTAAGTAAAAGGACCAGTTAGGGTACTACTTTAATGGGCAAGTGATTACCACCCAAACTGTAACTAGTATGGGACTCCTAAAAAGCCTCCCCTAGATTTCACTATTCCTCTACTAGAGATATACCACACATACCACTTTTTTTGAAAACCTCTAGTTCTTCATTTTACGGTTAACTTCTGTGAAAGCCAGCTCCAACTCAACTCAGCTCTTGAAGCATGTAGAATGCCTCCTACACTTCAGATGCTGGGGTATGGTAAGATGTGTAGGGATAGACCCCTGCCCATGAGGTCTCCCAGTCTAATAGAAGAAAATGACATGGATACAAATAAAATCAGAGGATCTGCTATCTGCACCACGAAATAAGATTTCCGCTAGCTTCTCTCAAAACTACCTCCTTCACAGTTCAGAGGATGCTTCTAGGATTTGATAATCAAGTCCTATCACATTGTGATTTTTAGTGTCTCCTTTCTAAATCCTATCTACCTTTTTCCTTTCCCATATGAAAACTTATTTTTTCCTTCAATCCAAACAATCTACACTGATGTTCCTCTCTTGTCTGTAAGGAGAGTTGAGGCTTCCTATGAGATTTAGACATACTCTGAGTGGCCAGAGCTGAAGACAAGGGTGCAATCCAAGCAAGGCTGTTTAATTTTTAATAAAAGCTTCAGATGAGAAGCAAAACCTCAAAGATTAACATTTATTCTTAGCTAGAAGAAAGATGTGATGAGAGCAAATAAATTTGAGCAGATATTTTACTTTAAATATTTCAGAGCAATTTCACTTCAAGATGAAGTGGAATCTTCCATCTGCCAGAGATATTATAATCAACTTAATCATTTAATGTTGACTTCTCCAACACTTGCTTTCTTTTCACAAATATTATTAAAGACACCAATTCAGATCAATAGTACCACATTCACCTAAATAAAACTGAGTCAAGTATCATTGTGCTCTAACCTCCACTTCCTCACATTTATTCTACATGTAGGTGTTAGAATTACATTCTTTAATTCTGATTTTCTTCAAAAGTCAACGGCAGTGGGAAGTGCTTTTTTAAATGACAGCCTAATAGAGACATATGTGAGAGACTAACTGGGAAAGTTTAGAGAAAGAGATTCATGGTCCCCTCATAACCATCTTTGTAAGACTTGAATTACAAAAAATCATTTGAATTTTCTTAAGCAGCAGTATATTTGTTTCAAAAAACTTATCCTGAATTCAAATATGTGAAAAAAGAGATGGAGAAGAAAAGTCTAATTAGAAAATCTAACTATGCCACAGCAGATCTAAATTTTAAGCAGAAAGAAGAAAATTAAAGATGCCAAATTTTAAATTACTAACATGGAAGATAAAGATGAACTTCCCTAACCATAAAGGCATGAGGGGCTTTCTGCTTCCAATATTTTGATGGGCTGGATTCCCTGAAGAAGTTGTGACTAGCATATAACTACCCTTGAAGAAGTTAAAGGCAATTTCCAAAGGGGTGGGGTTCAGAGGAGGAGAGAGGAAGAGAGGGCTTTGAGTAATAAATGACAGCAATGTCTGGGGTGGGAGTAAATGCCAGTTAGAGGACAAAGACAGGAAGACCAAGCTTTAGCTCCCTGATCAGAGGGAGGTAGAACCAGAGACTCTTTAAAAGAGCTAAAGTGGCCCAAGGGTGTTAGCAGTTCCTCATTCACAGCAGAAGCAATGGCAAATACTCTCTGAAAAGAAAAAATTGTCCCTAATTCAGACATGGGATTTTCACAGATTAAGCTCAGTGTATGAGTACCTTAAAAGTAGTGTACAAGGGGCGCCTGGGTGGCTCGGTCGTTAAGCGTCTGCCTTCAGCTCAGGTCATGATCCCAGGGTCCTGGGATCGAGTCCCCACATCAGGCTCCTTGCTCAGCGGGAAGCCTGCTTCTCCCTCTCCCACTCCCCCTGCTTGCGTTCCTTCTCTTGCTGTGTCTCTCTCTTTCAAATAAATAAATAAGATCTTTAAAAAAAAGAATAGAGAAAATAGAGGGGGAGACATATTGGGGGAAAAAAAAGAAAGCTGGCTAGGAACTTTTCAGAACTAAAGAAGGACATAAAAGTAGAATATATACTAGACAGTATAAATCAAATGAGATCCAAAGTTAGACCTATTGTGGTGACAACAAAGAGCACAAAAAAAATAAATATTAAACTTAAGCAGAAAAAAAGATTAATCAAGCAGGAGCAAAAAACTTTTTATCCTTTTAACAGCAATAGTGGAATAAGAATACAAGGCAAAATATGTCCAAAGAGCTGAGAAGGTGAAAAAAGTCATCTTAAAACTGTATTCCCAGCCAAACTGGCTCTCAAGGATAAGGGTAAAGTAAAATGTTTGGGGATAAACAACAAAAAAATGTAATCAGTTTTACCACCTACAGAGCTTGACTACAGATATTTCCATATATGTGCGTCCAGGAAAAGAAAAGAAAAAAAAAAAAAAGGAAAATAACCCATAAAGTCTGTGACAGAGAAAGAAAACTTGAGTAAAAATATACATGAATATGTATTACCTAAATCAGCTATTCTCAAATAGTGATGGTACTATTTGCAGTACTATAATGTGGTGGGGAGGGGTACTTTGATTGTTAAAATCATTAGTGACTACACTAATAGCATTTAGCAGGACCAACGATGCTAAATATCTATTAAAGGGGAATGGCTAGATCACTTTTTTTTTAATGCTTGTTGATAAATGAAACATTGCAGTTCTTGTTTCCTTTTAGTATTATTCATATCTAATTATCAGAATCTCATTTTTTTCAAAAAACATTTACTTTTATCTTTATGAGCATAAAAGTAATTTATGTTAACATCATTTGGAAAATATTTAAAACCACCTATTTTAAAAATTACATTATCTCACTGTACTAAAAAAAAAAAAGACTATCAACGTATCAACATTTTGGGGGATACTAATGTTAATATTTTCATTTTGTGTGTATTCATATATTTGAAAAATCAAATTGTGGTTATATTACAAATATTATTTTTCATCCAGTTTATATTTTTTCTTATCAAAATACTTTTATAGTCATAAATTCTCTCCCATGACAGTGAAACATTTCCCAGTTTCTAAGCCTATTTAGTGTTCCAGCATTTGATGTATTACAACTGATCTAATCAGGTCTCTAATGTCAAACACCTAGACTGCATCTAATATTCACTATTACAAATGATGCTGATGTTTCTGGCCTTTATTGTTTTTTTGGCCATGTAAACTACATTTACTTTGGTTATATCTTCTCTAGAACTTCAGAAGTCTGATAATTGGCTCAATTCCAATGGTGGCTACTCTCGTTTTCTTAGGAACCAGCATATATATTGCTTCAATCCATATATTTCTATTGTCAAAGTAAAATCTGATCTTCTGAGTCCCTTTATTTAAATCATAATTTGACACATTTTGAAACATCCAAACTCCCTCCCTCACAGTTTCACTTAATAATGCAATTGTGAATTTGAGATACAAATTTTACCTAAATTATTGTTTTTATTTTATTAAGTTTCTTTTAAAACATTCCGATGCTTGCATATGGTTTTAAAAACACAAGAACAATAAGATGCTTATATATAACTGGTTCTAGTGTCCACCCCCGTCATGTTATACTCATTTCATGTTATTTCCCACTGTAGAAAACTTAAAATAACAGCTTTACTAAAATGTATTTCACAAACCATAAATTTCACTCTTTTAAAGTTACGATTTAGGGGGGTTTAGTATATTTATAGATTTGTGCAACCATTACTGCTATCTAATTCCAAAATATTTCCATCATCCCCAAAAGAAATTCCATACCCATTAGCAGTTATTCTTTTGCCCCCTCCTCTCAGCCCCTTAAAAACACAATCTACTTTCTGTTTCTTTGGTCTTTCTTATCTAAACATTTTCCATAAATGGAATCAAACAAGCAATAAAATACAGTGATTAAAGAATCAATCCCTGTGTTATGCAATACTTATTGAATCACAGAACTGTATACTTATTTATTAATATAATCCTAATTTTCCAAGAGGCCTCAAAGATTATCAGCCTGTCTCACCTTATAAATGAGGGGAATTATGACTAGAAGGTGAAAAGTTTGTCTCAGACCACCCACAGTAGGGGCAACCCTGCTCTCCTGATTCCTAATTGAAGTTTCCTCTTTCCACGCTAAGCTACCTGCATCCTATACTAAGACCCCCAGAAGACACACCAGGACATGGCAAATGCCGACCTGAATGAGTTCTCTTGCTGGATAATATGAAATTCATCAAAGAAGGGAACATTGGAAATGTGGGAGTGGTAATTATGCATGTTGGCAAACCAGTCAATGCTATTGACTGCAAAGATGCTCAGCTCAGAATCACTAAAAACGATTATCAAAATTATCTTTTATTTTATATTCAGTTTCCTTCTAGGAGCCTAATCTCTTTCATATGTGCTTATTATATGGAACTCATTTTTACCTTTTATTTCTGACACCCTTTACTGTGTTGTGATTTGCTAAGGGGCAGTATTGAGATGACCAGATCCTTGACACTGACATTTATTACCAGGCAGGGGATGGGGCTGGGGAAGGGGTGGTGAGGGTTGAATGTCTGAGCCAGAGACATAGAAAATTGCATCCTAGAGGACTCTCAGCAACAAGCAAACATTGAAGTAAGGAAAAATATTCAAAGTGGTAAGAAAAAAAAAAAAGCCCTGCTGCTATAGATCTGAACTATTAAAAATTATGTTAATTCATACAGAATAAAGTCTTTATCTTAAGGCTTAAAGATTAGTTCAACTTTCATTGGCAGCAACAAACAATGTTTTTGTATCCTTCTAAAAAGATTCATTAGGTTTTTATTTCTAATTATAATCTGGTTTGTTCCATTCCCTTCCCTTCTTTCCCTCAGTTTCCATAACCATTCAGTCCTAAATTCATTAGGAAGGGCAAAGCAAAGTAGGTATTCACACACTGGGAGAGGGGGAACATGTTGACCCAGACAGGGGTGGCCTAAGGTGTCTCCACAGATACATGACTCCAAGCAGAGTATGGAGAGCCTGGACATGATGAGGAGGGCAAATCTATAGAGGGACAGCCTGGTGTGGAATGCAGGCATCAGAGCTCACATAGGATGAGAAGGTCATCCACAGGGTTGGGGGAAGGAGGATGGCATACCCAGTAATTTATGGCACAGCTCAAGTATAAGGAAAGAAAAGCATCTTCATTTGGGTGTGGTCCAGCATGGTGTGAGCCCAAGGAGGGTGAGGAGGGTGTCTATATAGTGTAAGCAAGAATCCAGGAGAAACGAGTCAGAGCTGAGCAGAGTGAAGAGGGCAACAGCACACAGAAGGGGTGGCAATGGCAGTAGAAGATTGGTTATATAGAAGGAATTGGTCAAATAAGTAAATGCATAACGTTAATGCAAGCCAATCTTCTAACCTTCAGAGAATGCAGTTACAAATATGCAAAAGGAGAACTCTATTATCCATGTGGTAGATGATTGAAGTTGGAAACATAGGGTGAATTTATGACTTTCAACATATGGATATAGAAATAAGCAGAGAGGTAAATATATATACATGTACGTGTGCATATATGTATCATGTTTACAAAGGTGGCCTAGGATCAATTACACCCATAGTAATAAATATACCTAATGCCCAACTCTTGGCTTCTAAATACCATTCTCCACCGAAAAGGGAGTAGGATTCTGTAGAAATGACTGTTTCCAGTGGTGAGTCAGGGGGAGTAGAAAAATAGCCTAGGACATATTTTTTGTTCCCAAAAGCAAACAAGTATTCAAGGAAGGATTAGGTCAAGTCTAAGGGACATAAGGGACAGCTTTGAAGGGGTTCTTGTTGACCGAATCTGAAGCAGCATTGACAAAAATAGGAAACAGTGATTCTGTAATTTGATGGTCTCATAAGATACTTATAAATCTCAGAAGAGAAAATAGTGAATGGAAGACACCAACTTAATTAAGGGATCAAAGTGAGCATCCTAGTAATATCACAGCTCAAAATATGTGCCACCTGATAGGACACTGGGAGCAGAACACACCATCACTTCTGCAGTATTCCTCCCCAAAATGCATAATTTAATATAATCATGAGTAAGCAAAAGACAGACACAAATTGAAGGACATTTGAAAAAACAACTCTCACATCTTTAAAAAGGTCAAGTCATGAAAGCCAAGAAAAAAACTGAAAAGCTGTCCCAACGTGAGAGAGAATAAAGATCCATGAACTCAATGCAGTGAAAGATTTTAAACTGGATCCTTTCATTATAAAAGATATTATCGGGACAACTGGTATCGCTAGAATAGGATTAGAGGTCCAGATGATGGTAATGTATCTGTATTAATTTCCTGATTTTTATAGTTTATTATGATGAAGTAAGAGAATGGGGAATGTACTGCATGTAGGCGAATATTCTGGCTGTTCAAAAGGATAAAAGACAAATTTCAGAACCATAGGTATCATAGAAAAAATCCTTAAGTAATGCATTAAACAAAAACAAATAAGTAAATACACATTAAATTATTAGGTGATCAGGAAGTATCAGGTCAGCTCAGCCCCACTCAAATGTTACAGGGACAAAAAGCTGTTTGTACTTTTCTACACATATCAGATTGTACCAAAAGTACTTTAAAATTTCAGTTAAAAAAAGGATCTGAATTTTAAATAATCATTATCATTCAATTCATTATATCACATGCAGAAGCCAACATATGACTTCAGGAATCAGAAGTATCTCATTAGGCTCAGGAGGATTGTCATTGCTGATTTTTCACACCTTAGAGAAACAAAGCAGAGCCATAAAAGAATTGTGCCTCTTTGCCATCCGTAAGAACATTCACTAATCAAAGCTCAGCTTTCTTTCTGCTTCTTGCATACAATTTTGTTGTGCATATTTGCCACGTATCTCCAAATCCAGACCTAATACAGTATTTGGTGTAGTATTAACAGTATTAATACCTAATACTTAATACAGTATTAACAAAAATATTAGTAGTAATCATAGCAAACTGTTAAGTATCATTTACTATATATAACAGGCATTGCTCTTAGCACATAACATTCATTAATTCATTTAATTCACACAGCAAGCCAATAAGATCATGCTAATATCATTCCCATTTTACAAATAAGGAAATTGATACACAGAGAGATTAACACACTTACTCAAGGTCATACAGCTAGTAAATGTCAAAGCCAGAATTTAACGATGGAGTATTTGACTCTAGAGTCACATAAATATTTCTTTACTAAAATTTCCTAAATTTACTTCCCTTGAGTGGTTTGCTAAGGATGAAAAACCTAACCCTCCCACTTGATTACTTTTAAAAATCACCCAAACCATTATGTAGCTCTGGTTTCTTTAAAAAATATATCAGCATCTAAGAGAAATATAAACCAATATATCTTATTTTCATTATATAAACAATATGAGTCACATCTTTAGTTGACCCACTCTTTTTCGGTTATTATACAAAAGTCATCAGTTTTTAGATAAATAGAAATTTTGAAACTGAAATATTTTATGCATTTTTTAAGTACAATCTCACAAATTGAATGAAACCATTCAAAACTAAATTCTGAAAATGCCATGATATATTAATTCATTGCTTCAACAAACATTATTGAGCAAGCATTATGCACCAACACTATTTGAGCACTGGACAAAAGATTCCAAAAAGAAAAAAGCAGTCAATTAAACTAGTAAGATTATACAGAAGTCTCACTAATAAATCCAGTTTTTTATTTTATTTATTTTTTTATTTTTATTTTTTTTAAAGATTTTATTTATTTTTAGACAGCGAGAGAGAGAGAAACAGCATGAGAGGGGAGAGGGTCAGAGGGAGAAGCAGGCTCCCCACTGAGCCGGGAGCCCGATGTGGGACTCGATCCCAGGACCCTGGGATCATGACCTGAGCTGAAGGCAGACGCTTAACCATCTGAGCCACCCAGGCGCCCTAAATCCAGTTTTTTAAATAAGATGTAAAAAGTTTCATTCATTCATTCATTCAAAATATACTCATTTCTTAGTATGTCCTAGAATGTGGTTGTAGGTATGAGGACAAGAACAACAATGACGAAAAAGAACAAAAACAAGCTTAAGCAAGTCACTGAGAAAAACACCTCAAATATTGTCACTAAATCCAAAATAAACTATTTCAGCAAATACAAAGTCCAATCCATTCATTGGCTATAGTGAATTGAACGATCTTTAAAAGGCCCTTTAAGAGCAACAACTACTGACTTCAGGCAATGTGGACACCTGTTCAGAAAATTATTTTCAAAGAAGATCTTTCAATGTCCCTGAATCACGCCACTATGGGCACTCACAAACCTAACACCATGGGCACCTACGCCTAACACCAGCCTTGTCTCCTCTCTCTGTCTGTGTGTATTTCAGGTCCTGGGTTTAGTCAAAATGAAAAGACGGCCACCTACTGAAGTACAGGCAACTACATTTGGAATCTTGAGGCATGTTTAACCCTCTAGATTCATCCTTTTTCAACTGCAGACATCACCTATTCTGAAGCACTCTGGGGATGACTAGCATGTAGGTTGTGACTGGCAGTTGATCAGGAATAAATCTCACAAAAGCCACTCTTTGACAAAATAAAGTAATAATAAGGCAATTCTCAGCTCAATAAAATTAGTCAAAGCAGCCTAACAAATTTCTTGAGATATTTCCTAACATAAATACTGAAATTGTGTTTCCCTATTCACCTTTTTTGCCTGCTGAGGCTGTTAACGTTTTTCTTGCTAAAACAGTAAAATCAAAGTGGTCAGCTAAAAGGGCTGTAAAAACTATCAAAAGAAAGGAGGACGAATCATAAAGACTTCTTATGCCTTTCTGTGTTTGCATCTTTATTCAATGTCATCCCTAACTCTTGCTATCTATAACTTCACAAATCTCACCCCATAGATAAAAGTAAAAAGTCTCTTCAAAATTCATACTATGACAAGCAAGCAACAATCATATCACTGACAGTGAGAGGGATTATTTTTCATGAGCATAATAGAAAAAACCCTGATTTTCCCATTAATCATAATTACCTGAGGTTTAAAGAAAAATTAATGTTGAGAAATCAGAAATTAACTCATTAGGTAAAAATAGTAGATCATCTTCAAATTCACTATTCATGAATGTTGGCATTCATTAGCTAAAACAGAAAAAGCACAGATGCAGATACCACATAATTTACAGAAAGGTTACCTGAATGATGCCAAACATTCTCCAAATAAAAGCTTGATTAATGGCTTAGCAGCCAATGAAGCTCATTTAAATTACCTCATGGCGGGAAATGTAATTCTCAAACTAAGCTAATAAGTCTCACTGTTCCTTGAACTAAACTAACTTTATTAACTTCATTGTTTAAATTCATAATTACTTAACATTTAAAATGTGTTTACTATTAGAAACTCAATAGTTTATTTCATTATTTTAAAGAGTCATTAATCAAATTAAAAAAAAAAACTAAATCACATCTGTCAACTTGTTAATGTGTCAGATTTTTTTTGGAAATGGCCTGACTCCCACATGCATACATATATATACTTATATATATGATATATATATTCTACATCCTAAAATATTTTGCTATTATTTTAAAGTTTCAACAGGGGCATGAATTTTATATACAAATAAATCAGAGCCCTCAAGTTGTTTCTGAAGAGCCAAAGTACTGTATTTGCTACAGAATTTCTAAGGATACCATTTTCCCCCAAAATTAAATGCATACAGATATGGAAGTTTTCTTTTAGGTAGAAATACTGAAGGTAGTAGCAAAAACTATTGAGATCTAGTAATATCTTAGAAGATGCATACTAAGGAATTTAGGGAGAAGGACTTCTGAGGTATACAACTTACTTTCTAAAGATTCAGCAAGATAGACAAATAAAGCAAGTATGTCAGAATATTTGCTTAGCCATCACAATAACAAATAACAACTCCAACTCTAGATTTGGGTTGAAGATATAGATATAGATATAGATATAGATATAGATATACATATACATATACATATACATATACATATACATATAGTTATAGATATAGATATCTCCCAATATCTATATCAATATGTGTGTGTGTATATATATATATATATATATATATACATATATATAATTTTGTATTCTTCCAACTTTCTGTATGTTTGAAAAATTCTGGTAACACATGTCACATGTTGGAGACAAGAGATAGCAGATAGCTCAAGAACAGAAATTTCTGTTTGATATCTTTGAGCAATGCCCAGCCTCCAACATGCCATTCTTGAGTATTATTGATGTGTACTTCAGTCCAAACAAATATCTTTATCATCATGTTCTAATATCAGAATTGAAGATACCTACAAGATAGGTATATATCAATAATGATTTGCTATCCATAGGTATTTCAGGGTCTTATTTTTAGGAAGTCCAAACAGATTGAAAAGTCTCATCAATTGTTATGCAAGGTCAGGCATCCAAATCAGTAAAGAAGATTGAAGAATAGATATTCAAAGGACTAGCCAAAGAGTTGGGTAGACATGGCCCTTTGAAAAGCTTTCTCATCACTTTGAGCTCATTCCAATTAACAGAGCCTCTGGACTAAACTCTGGGAAATAAAGTACCTAAGGTCCTTAGCATATTAACGCAAATGTAAGCCAGGCTAGTCCAAATGGTCATTTTTAAAAGTAGACGTAGTTTCTACCTCTGGAATGTAAAAGGAAAAGCTCTACATGGACCTGCTCCTGAGGGAAACTGGTAAAAATTATTTTTTTAAGATTTATTTACTTATGAGAGAGTGTGCATGAGTGGGAGGAGGGGCAGATGGAGAGAGAGAATCCTCCAGCAGACTCCCCACTAAGCACAGAGCCTGATGCAACACTCAGTTCCAGGACCCCAAGATCATGACCTGAGCCCAAATCAAGAGTCAGACACTTAACTGACTGAGCCACCCAGGCACCCCAATGGTAAAAATTATTTTTTAATTTAAATTCTCTGGAAATAGTCATAACATCATATAGCAAATGGAGAAATATTTGAATCAAGAAAATCTAATAAAACCCAGAAAGAACAATGAGTATTTGTGGTATCTGTACTACAAACTGATCCCTCCCTCCTCCAACCCAACTTAGCATGATAAAAATTCTATTTTGAAGAATACAGGGCTCCTCTCTTCCAGCAACTGGTCAAGAGTTACAGTATTTTGGGTATATTATCAGGAGCAGCATGATGTCAGCAATTTTCATCCCCTCCTCCAGCTATCTACTGCAGAAGCTAAATTCCAAATAGTTCAGTTGAGAAGTCAAGAGCTCCCTTCTTACATCTAGCCTCCACTTATGAAGCAGAGGATATTGAGGACCTTGCCTTCACCTGGCAGAGGTCTATGCCAGGCAAGACAAGTCAAAAAGACAAACAAAAACCAAGTCCACTATCCTGCAAACCCTAATCCTAAAGTAGGGTTGTTACACAGAAAAAAAAGCATGCCACTGTTCTTTCCTGCAACTCAAGAGCCCTAGCACAGAGATTTGTCCAGAGGAGGAAAAAGATGATGAAAACAGAGAGCTCTGAAGCTCTCCCAAAAAGAAATACCTAAGGAAGTCTCAAAGACAATGGGGATTTTATTGAAAAGCCACTAACAGAAGCTTATTTAAAGGTAGCTTGTTTAAAGATATAAGCTAAACCACTGGCAAACTAGTTTACCAAAAAGTAATAGTGGGGAAAAAACAGCTAAGAACTCTGCTGGGGTCAGAACAAATTTAAGTACTGACCTCAAAAACTACCCCTGAAAAGGAGTCTGGATTAGTCTATGAAGCAATTTATGCACCAAGGCACTGTTGAAAATAATAGAGCAATCAGTGGGGATTTAGTGAAGCTTTACAGCTAGGTGTGGTCAGGAGGAAAACAGTCAAAGAGAAGCCTGCTAAGACCACTGTCATCCCAGAGTGATTAAGCACATGCCCAAGTGACTATGCACATGCCCTCTCAGGAATACCATCACAGGAGGAAATAGATTTCACTAAAACTGTTCAGCTACTTACTAAACAAATAAACAATCATACAACAGTATCAAGTCCAGTTGGGAGACCAGTACCCAGCGTCACTATATTATTTTATAAATATATAATTACATATTATATACAATATATTATTTAAATATATGACCAGTTTTCAGCAAAAATTATGATATGCTAAGAAACAGGAAAATGTGACCCATACACAGGAATGACAACAGTGAACCTAAACCATCTGTGAAGGTGACCAAAAACTGGATGTAACAAAGACTTCAAATTTGCCTATGTTAAAAGAACTAAAGGCAGTGCTTTATCAAATATATAATATCGATAAAGAAATACAACTTACAGAAAGAACCACATGGAATTCTGAAGTTGAAAAATACAATAAATGAAATAAAAAATTTACTAAGGGGGCTCAATGGTAGATTTGAACTGACAGAAGGAATCAGGGAACTTGAAGAAGATAAGTGCTCATGCAATTTGAAAAACACAGCAAAAAGAATGAAGAAAATTTAGCAGAGGCTCAGAGAAAATGGAATATCATGAACCACACTTAGATACATTTGTACCAGGAGTGCCAGAAAAAGAGACATAAAAAGAAGAAAGGATATTCAAAGAAACAACGTTTGAAAATTTCCCAAATTTACTGAAGAATAACAGCCTTAACATTCCAAAAAGCTTCCCAAACTCCAAATAGGATAACACAAAGAGATCTACACCAGATACAGCATCGTAAAAACTCTGAAAAACAAAGACAAGGAGAAAATCTTAAAAACAAAATAAAACAAAAAGGAAAGAAAGACAATTCTTCATCTACTAGGAAACTCCAAGAATAAGAATAATATCAAACTTCTCTTCAGAAACAATGGAGATCAAAAGAGTGGAAAACTATATGCAGAGTATTAAAAACAAGAGAAAAAAACTGCCACCCAAGAATCCAATATCCACATTAACTGTTTTTTTCAATGAAGGTAAAATAAAGATAATCTCAAGGAAACAAAAACTGAGAATACATGATTATAGCACACCTACCTTACAAGAAATAATTAAGGAAATTGTACAGATTGAAAGCAAGTGACCCCAAACAGTAATTCAAATCCACATTAAAAAAGTCACAGAGCACTGGTAAATGTAATACGTAATTATAAAAGAGAGTATAAATATGTATTTCTTCCCCTTTGTTATCTTAACTAATTTAAAAAGCAATTATAAAAAGTATATGTATGATTATACTTTTGGGCCTCTAATCTATAGAAACGTAATCATACACTGGAATATTTTTCCGTAATAAAACAAATTACTTAATGATACATGCTACAACAAAGATAATCCTTGAAAATATTATAGTAAGTGCTAGAAGCCTATCACAAAACACCATGTGTTATATGTTTCTGATTTCTAAGAAATATTCAAAATAAGCAAATCTAAAAGTAAAAGTAGGTTAGTGAATAGTGAATGCTTAGCAGTGAGAGGGACGGAGGGTTGAGTGGCGGGGGCTGATAACTAAAGTGTATAGGCATTTTTTGATGGTAATGAAAATGTTCAAATACTGATTCTGATGATTGTTGAACAATTCTGTGAATATCCTATCACTAAAAACTAAAATGGGGAACTGTATAGTATGTGAACTGTATTTCAATAAGGTCATTACCAAAACAAAAAAAATTGTCTCACTTTTCTTTTCTCTTAATGATTCAATCAATAAATACATGTTTTTTTCAGTCAACATATAAATTATTAGTGGTGGATACTATAATAATAAATCCTAGTCCTTGAGATACTATCATGAGAGAGTACAATTATAATAACTGTAATAAGAATAATGATAAGAATACATATAGTGTTGTGGATTTTATAAGAGAGACCTACAAACACTTAAGAAATCAGAGGAAGCGACATCTAAACTGATTCCTGAAAAAGTATGGGGTAGTGGGCAAAACATAGCCAGCTGTATACCAGAGTATGCAAAGTTTAGAGACAAGAGAAAATGTATGGCCTGCCTTCAAATTACAATCACACAATATGGCTAGAAAGCAAAATTCAAGGATGAGGAGGAAGGCTTAAGGCCAATGATGTAAGTAGAGACCAGGTTTTCTCGTTGATTGGCAGAAGTGGAGTCAAACTTGATGATTACAAATGGGTACCACCAACTTCCGCAGTACCATAACAGTCCATACCTTGTCCCCTACAGCTACTGAATCAGAAATTCATGAAGCATTAGGAAAAATTTTATTTGCAATTTATATTCAATGTTTCTGAAATGCTGTGTTTTCTCAATCTCAAATGTTCACATTTCCTCTTCAAACCAAATCACCTGGCATCATTTTCTTTATAGGTCTTAACTCTGTTACATTTTAATATTGTTTTCTTCTCCTGATAGCAGAAAACCTATCTTTCTTGTCTTTGCTACATTTTCAGTGCCTGGAACAGTATATGATACATAGCAGGCACTCAGTAAATATATGTAAATGAATGAACATTTATTTTTTTTAAGATTTTATTTATTTTTGTGAGAGAGTGAGAGCACACACAAGCAGGGGTGGGGAAAGAAGGGTGGAGGGAGAAGCAGGCAGGGAGCCCAATACGGGACTCGATCCCAGGATCCTGGGATCATGACCTAAGCTGAAGGCAGATGCTTAACTGACTGAGCCACCCCAGTGCCCAGTGAATGAACATTTATTAGTCTCCCATTATTTCCCAATTTTTTATCTGTTTAAACTAAAAAAAAAAAATTGAGATTATATTGAATCTATACACCTTTGAAAAGATTTCCCATTAATGAAGGGGAATTGGTGATAAGGGAGGGGCTAGGAAAGGATCAAAACACTGTTGTTTTTCTCAAACCTTAGTCTTTTGAAAGACAGATATCATTTTCCTTGAGGAAGCTGAGAACATAGCATTCACTGTCTCTTTGGTCTGAAAGAGTCTTGTCAAAGTATTGACCTTTGGAGCACATGTCAGACACAACTGATCTTCCTAGGTAAGCAAGAATCCAAAGCTCCATCTGGATTTTCTACTTGCCTTTGTAATATTTAGTTCTGAGAAACCTGACTTACATGGTTGCCATGGAGATGAGTACAATGGTGAATCATGAAGGTTTCAGAAGAATGCTGCATAAATGTAAGAAAGTGCTATTTTCATTAATGTTTGTTTAAAAAAATTGGTAATTCTCAGAGTAAGAAAGACACTATAGAAAATGAGAAAAGTTAATTATTGCAGTTCTTACCCAGGTTATGTTTTGTAAATTCTATGAAAAATAAGTAAATACATTGTTGCAATGAATCAAAGCAAATATAAGAAGACTACATCCATATGTTAATTTATTATTTTATAAATGTAAGTCTATCATAAATCATAAGCCCTTTGAATCAATATACCCAATATAATAGCAACTTATTTTATATTTATGCATAGGTTTTTTTGTCCAGTCTCAGCCTTATAAAGCATGTCCACTTTCTTTTTAAAGCCCAATATGAACTAAATAAACAATTAAATAAATGGATAAATAAAATGTAATAATTAAATTGGCAACTATGAAAATAAACCTTTATTTTCATAAGCAGCTAACTTTATTTTATAAGCAGCTTTTGCTTTTGCTGCCTTCTGATATAAAAGGAAAAAAGTATGGATCTGTCAACTCAATATGGCAACTGTAGTGGGAAACCAGTATTACATGAAATGCTTATTGACCAGAATTTGGGACAATAAAAAGAGCCACAGGATATAATCAGATTTCCCAGATGGAAAACGAACACCAAGGAACAAGAGCCCTCACCTTTCTGTAGTATATTTTTAATTGCATTTTCTTTATTTTTGGCCTAGATAGAAATTTTCTTTATCAAGTTTAATAATTTTAAATTGGCTTTATTCGGAGTATATGTAATAGCTACAGTGAACCCGTGAAATGATTTCTTACCATTAGTAACAGTAACTTATGCTGGCCCTTCTGATTTCAAAATAAATGGTTTCTTTATTGCATTGTGGTTACTGCCATTTTTGAAGATTATTATCATTTCTGAATGGTATTTATTGAACATGACATGTTTTCCTCTTTAGTTCCAAAGCTAATTTTAGAATCCTTTTGTCATTTAGAAAAAGAAGCGAATCATGAGAACTGGTAAGCTAAGGTGAAACTTGTCTCCAGGTCACTAGTTTGCCAGATGTTAAGGGATATTTGTCACATAGCATGCTTCCCTTTGTAATGTTAACAAGTATAAAATAAAACCTCATTTTTCATCTTAAACTTTTAAACCCTGATAGTGTTCTGGGGTTTCTTTCTATAAGAAGTAAACATCTTTTTCTGCATGAAGCATAGGAGGATTTAAGAATTACCTTTAAGGTTCCTACAATTATAACTCATTTGAACTTGATAAGTCTCATTTACCCTCCTAAGAATGCTATATTATAAGATCAATAAATAATACAAAATACATTTGCCTGTTATGGAAGGTCAAGAAAAGTAATTTTCTTCTGGTGATAGGGAGAAATATTAGGAGATGAAGGTAATGTTCAAAAGACTGTGTGTGGTTTTGAAGTTACCTGCCGTGATAGAATAATCAATAGCTAACCAGGAAGACCTTCATTTGATCATTCACGCCTCATTGCTCATGAGCATTATTAAGTATTCTCTTGGTTTCTCAGCAGGTTGTCTTTGAAGTTGCCATACAGAACATTTTTTTTTGCATGAAGAATTATAATTCCCAAAAAATGTGATACTGATGTGTAGCTTCAAGATAAAAGAGATATAAATTTGCGCATTTATCAATTGCTCACTGACCTTGGGTTGTAAGATTATTTTTACCAAAATATGCTTGTCTGTTCTTGATAAATCAGTTTTGCCAAATGGCCAACCATAGGCTATCAATCACGTGGTCACATCAGACATAGGAAAAACATTTAAACCATAGCTTTTGCAGTATTTGTGAGAATTTCATAAAGAAGCAAGTCATCTTTTTCATCCAAATATTCTTTGTTAAAAGTTACAATAGATTAAAATCATTTTCTTCAGGTTTATCATATTTGCCAACAAAATTATTTTTTTTAAAGATTTTATTTATTTATTCGTGAGAGACAGAGAGGCAGAGGGAGAAGCAGGCTCCCAAGGAGCAGGGAGCCCGATGCGGGACTCGATCCTAGGACCCCGGGACCATGACCTGAGCCGAAGGCAGACGCTTAACCATCTGAGCCACCCAGGCGCCCACCAACAAAATTATTAACAAAAGCATTTGTTGGGTCAAAACTGAAATTTAAAACCACTGCGCAGGGCGCCTGGGTGGCTCAGTCGTTAAGCGTCTGCCTTCGGCTCAGGTCATGATCCTGGGGTCCCGGGATCGAGTCCCACATCGGGCTCCCTGCTCCGCGGGAGGCCTGCTTCTCCCTTTCCCACTCCCCCTGCTTGTGTTCCTGCTCTCGCTGTCTCTCTCTGTCAAATAAATAAAATCTTTAAAAAAAAAAAAAAACCACTGCGCACATGTAGCAAATACAAATAGGAGCACAAGTGTTAACTCACTAAGAGGACTTTTATGCACAATCACAAAGGACATGTAGCCAAAAGCATTAAAATGGTTGATGTTTACAAAAATCCAAGATTCTAAAAAAATTCTGTCATTTCTGAGGAATACTCTTCGGAATGAGACAATTTTGACTAGTTTTATGTTTCCAATATAAAACATATATGTACTCATTTGAAAATATCTCCAAAACCCATTCTGTGGGTAAGCTAATCCATGATCCCTCAATAATGACAAATTTTTCATTCTAAAACCATGTTCCCCACTCAGTCAAAAGACATTTATTAGAATTTACTATGGGCCAAGATTTATAGTAGGAACTGAGAATACAAAAATAAATAAGCCACATTCGTTACTCACAAATAATGGGGATGTGAGGAACACAAGCAGACTGCATTATCCCATAATGGAACCACATTCAAAGGAAGCCTGATCTACCTGGGAATGTTCAAGAGAATGTCCTTAGACAAAGTGATGCTTTAACCTAGTCTACATGAATAAATTTGCTATGCTGAGAAAATATAATCTGTGGAAAGAGCATAGGTTTGGAAAAGTATTGGAGTTATGTAATTGATGGGTGATCTGAAAATTGTGAAAAATTCATAGAAATCAAAGGGCAAGACAGCTAATATAGCTGAAGAGGGATTTGTTTCCATATTTTTAATATTTTCAATAGTTAAGACAAGAGATAGCAGTTTGAACACAGACTCAGTTATAGTAGGGATAACAGTAAGGGGCCTAATCAATAAACTTTGTAATTGAGTACATTGGTAAATGAGGAAAAAGGCAGAAGTTAATGATGACACTCTTCCTTCTTGCATAGATTTTAAGTCAATAGCAACTTCATTAACCCAATATAGGAGATAGAAATAAGGAATCAACAGAAAGAAAGTGAATTCTATTTTGGACATTTCAAGTTTGAATTTCCTGAGGAACACCTGTAAGTAATGTAAAAAGTTAAATACTAATAAAGAAGTGGATCACAGGAGAGAGCTCAGGTGCTCTAGATGGTACCTGAGATATTGGGAGCTAATATCAGCACCCAGGGAGAAGAAGAGGAAAAAGATAAAATCTCAGAGAATTCAAAATTTTAAGGAATGAAGGAAGTGAGGAGG
This sequence comes from Neomonachus schauinslandi, assembly GCF_002201575.2. Taxonomy (NCBI): domain Eukaryota; kingdom Metazoa; phylum Chordata; class Mammalia; order Carnivora; family Phocidae; genus Neomonachus; species Neomonachus schauinslandi. The sequence goes on along the minus strand of NC_058409.1, from coordinate 98,539,344 downwards.
GGTAAAATTTTAGAGGAAATCTCTAAGGGCATGAAGGGGAAGAGGGGGCAGGTAGTAAAGTAGAATGATTTTCTGGAAACCAAGAAAAGATTATATCAAGGAAGAAAGGCAAGAGGCCTTTGTCAAGACCATGAAAACTGAAGAAAGGTCAAAGAAGAAACTAAAATAGATGACTGGACTTAGCAGTCAGAAAATAAACCACTGGACTTTTCAAGAAGACTTTCTGTACAGTGGAAATACAAGCCTGGTCAGTGGGCTGAAGAGTAGGAATGAGGTGATGGTGTGGGAAGAATAAATTTATACTACCTGGCCTCAGTTCCAGAAAGATGGAAGAAAGTAACCAATGCAGGCTAGCTAAAGGCAATGATAAGTATGAGTACAGGTTTGCTGTTGTTTTATTTTATTTTTGTTCAGAGAGAGAAGAGCAAGTAGTGTGCTTTTAGACAAAAGAACTTTTAAACAAAGTGACTGCAGAGAGGCAAAGGTGAATGTACAAAATCCTAAAGAATATGCAGAAGATGAGAGGCTTAGTCTTAAAAAAGGTAAGCTGTGCTGCTTGCTTTCAGATAACGCAGATACAAGGACACATGGAAGGATAGGTAAGTTTAGAAACAGAAAGAAGAAAAGTGATAAAATTTGCAAACTGATAGCTACTTTCTTTGGATTGTAAGCTTCTCATCTTTTGAAGGGATATTAAAAGACCATCCAGGATTGTGTTACATATGTATCGAGTCACACGGTACTTAAAATAATAGGAATGTTTAACCAAGAATTCCTCGCATAACTAAGAACTGCTGGCTAGAGATTTACATATAAACTTAATGGTCTTTTGAAAAATATTGTCCTCTCACTTATTTTTTGTTTTTAATTCTACCTTAAGAAGCAAATCTGAAAAACTAGTTCATTCAAATATTCCTACAAAGAAGTTAAATCACAAATGTCAGGAAAAACTGCCCAAAACTTGGAAATGCACAAGAGATTACTTTTGTCTTTAAGAGGCATGTTCCATGTTTTGTAGTGGGCCCTCTGTGGATTATCTGATTCTGAACATCTTTGACTTTCTACTTAGTAGACTATTTTCTCTCTCTCTAGTAGCAGAAGATAACTTGAAGAAATCTGATAGGAATGCAAATTATTCTTATCCATAACAATGCAAATGAATTTTGTCTGGTGGAGAATCAATCGATTCATGCCCTGTAGAAGAGATAAACATGACATTTTATTGTCCTAAATGACATTAATCAGTTTTACATCTATTAGCAAATCCATTTTCACATTCCTACATGTGTGCAGGCAGGCATGCGCACACACACACACATCAACTCTTCAATTTCTTCTTTGAAACTGGTTCCTTCACTAATTTGTGAATTTTAAAAATTCTTTGATATGTGTTCAATTTATATTTTTAAGACAATCATTAGTTTTTTTTAAATGAGCTTAAACACAAATTAGTTAAGTGAACTGGTTAACTACATTTAAGAAATACCTGTCTAGAAGATTGTTCTCCAGATCTTCTAAATAAACCTCATAATATCAACCTCACAGCACTAATAAAATAAATTTATAGTCAGCCTCCATTTATATGGATTTACCAAATGCATGTATTCATTTTTGTCAAACAATAATAAAGTCAAATGTATCTAATCAAATTAGAACTATACATATTTGTATAGTAATAGAACCTCTATTTTTTTGAACTATACATGTATGTATAATAATAGAACCTCTATTTTATTGAGAAAGAAATATTACATAGAATGAGTATTAGCTAGAATGTTGAAGAGTATATCCTTAGTAACTGCGGAGCTATTTTTACAATAAAACCTGCACTTTGTCTAACAAGTTCCCTTGGGAATTAAGAAAAAAACACATTGAAATGGAAAAAAATGCAGTTTGGAAATTTCAACCTAACAACTATATGGTCTATCTTCACATTTAGGGTAAATATTCTCAACATATTTTTAATGCCCTGACTTTTCATGTAATGAAATAGAAAAAAATATTCAACAATTAATTATATCTGTAAAATAAAATTCATGTAAAAATGAGTTACTTGAAAAAGCAGGTATAGATTAACAAAATGTGAACCATGATCCTTTTAAGGAAATAGGTATGGATTTATTGATCTTAATTCACTGATGCAATAAAAATAACTTATTTTATGAACTCTATTTTACCTCACAGATAAACATTCTCATGACTCAGAGAATGCATTATTCTGATTACCCAGAAGTTTTCACCTTACCTCCTTAGTGATTCATATAGACATACTCCCCTTTTAAATACACAGAAAAAGCCATTTATAGAATGCTTATATCAACAAGAAACAAAGCAACCCACACTATTATTTGACTCTAAACATATGACTGTACAATGAGATTTTATAATTCAATCTTTTAAGAGACAACTGTAAGTATAGGACCAGGATACTTTAAATTTTTCAATACTTGAGATTTTGTTTATATCCATGTTTTAATATTTTACCATAGATTAAGTATAGTACTTATGAGAAACTACTCAGGATATAATTTGAAATGGAAAACTCATATAAAATAACATGTCAAATGAGTAAAATATTATATAGGTATTATATATACACACATATACATAGGCATTTATATATATACACATATATATTTTATTATATCTAATTATATATTATATATTTTATTATATATATTATATTATATATATATAAACTGGAAGGAAATTCTCTGAATTCTGGGCTGTTAATAGTAATATTTCCCGAACGAGTTTTTTGTCCCTTCTTCATAATTGATTATTTTTAAATTTTTGACAGTGAAATGAAAATTACAAAAAAAAAAATAATCCATGCTTTTCCATTAGTCACACACTGAGCTATACATATTTTTCTGCCTTCAAAGTTTCACCTGTCATTTCTTCACTCGGGTGTGTCAGAAGCTCAAAAAGAATCATGATTCCCACTGTTTTCACAGTTGTTTCTACCTTTGTAATCGAATTGAATTCATTCAGAATGGCTAAAAGCTTCCAGCTATGGCAGGTTTTCTTGTTAACACCTTGTCCCTGATACATTATAAATGTTTTACATCCTTTTATGCCCATTTCAAGTAAGTCAGATGGCTCCACTGTTACAAAAAGAATTCATTCTGAAACCGTGCCTATAACTAACTGGAAGCATACTGGCCTGGGGATTTGCAAAGTTAGCATGCAACTGATTATTTTTTAAGGACTAAAGAACATATTTTCAGTAGTTATCAAACTCGAAACAAATACCCTTATCCTAACAGATATTTTATTTACTAATTATTATATTCCTTGAGTTCTACTTGGTTACAAGGTAAATATATAAAATGAAAATGGCATTTGTAGGGGCGCCTGGGTGGCTCAGTTGGTTAAGCGACTGCCTTCGGCTCAGGTCATGATCCTGGAGTCCCTGGATCGAGTCCCGCATCGGGCTCCCTGCTCGGCAGGGAGCCTGCTTCTCCCTCTGGCCCTCCCCCCTCTCATGTGCTCTCTGTCTCTCTCATTCTCTCTGTCTCAGATAAATAAATAAAATCTTTAAAAAAGAAAAAAAAGAAAAAAAAAGAAAATGGCATTTGTAAAGGCATTTTTGGTGTACTGGAATGATTAAGAAGCATTAATTTTAATCTAATATTTAGGGAAGTCCCAGGGAAATGCAAAATCATTTCTGCAGCCAAGGGAATCTTAGAAAATGGTGGATTGAATGACTTTCAGCTTGGTTAGCCTCTCAGTCCTCACCTGCCCACCTTTGCTGAGAAAGTAGCTGTAGGGAACAGGTAGATAGGGTCTGGGAGGGTGAACGTAAGGTCGCAATTCTGTCTTCCTCCTGATGGACAAAGATAGTTTCTCTGGACCATATGTGGATCAGAACAGCAACAGAGAGGCCTAAGACAGGAATTAGATTGCCACAGCAGGCCTGTTCTCCTTGGAGCCTGAACACTCAGTACCAAATAGGTGGATTGAGACCACTCCATCTGTTAAACTAAAAGACTAAGAACACGGGGAGCAGAGAAACTTTCTCCTCTGTATCAGAGATAACTGACAAGTTGTCAACTGCTACATCAACCCACATGTACAGAGAACACTATAACTTACACGGGCTGCCAACAGTTAAGGCACCCAGTAACCAGCATACAAAAGAAAACTGCCACAAGCTCAGTGAGACCCCATCCAGACAAAAGAAGAAATGGAAAAGTTAATTGAGCCTTGAAGGATATGAGAGATCCTGGAAGGGAAGGATAACACCATGATCAAACCTAAAATAAGGGCACAAGAGCCTATCAACACATTTAAGAAGAACACAAAACAAGTTTCTGGAAATAAAATACATCATTTTCAAGCTAAATGAATGTGCTCAAGTAGAGAAAGAAAAAGTTACTGATGACATCTGAATTAGTAGAATAACATGATCTGCACAAACCTTCCAATAACTTCCCTTCTTATTTAAAATAAAACTGCAATTTCTCACCATGGCTTGTAAGGCCAATTATAATCTTGCATTTCACTGCTCTCTGACCTAGAATCTAACTTGTCTCCCCATACTGTATTCCAGACACATTTCTTAAACACCCCCTTACACACCATAGGCATGATCATGCCTCCAAGACTTTGCACTTGCTATTCCCTCTCCTAGATAGCCATGTGTCTGGTTCCCTCATTTCATTCCAATCTTGTTCAACTGTCACCTCATTAGAATATCCTTGGTCTCCCTTTCTAAATACTTATCCATCTTTATTTATCTTTATAGTATGTATCATAAGCTAGTATACATTTAATTATTCATTTTTTTTAATTTTATCTTTTCCCTAACAAGAATATACTCCAATATATTCTCCATGAGCATGCCTGAATCCCTAGTGCCTAGAACAATGCCTGGGCCATGGTAGGCACTCAATAAATCATTGAATCAGTGAACAAAGAAGTGGATGAATGAGGTGAAAGTTGCATTTAAAATATCCTCTCATGGGGTGCCTGGGTGGCTCAGTCGTTAAGCGTCTACCTTCAGCTCAGGTCAGGTCATGATGCCAGGGTCCTGGGATCCAGCCCCCCATCAAGCCCCATCTCGAGCCCTGGATGGGGCTCCACTCTCGCAGGGAGTCTGCTTCTCCCTCTCCCTCTGCCCCTCCTCCCTGCTTGTATGTGCTCTCTCTCTCAAATAAATAAATAAAATCTAAAATAAAATAAAATGTCCTCTCTCAGTGTCTCTCAATGTCTTCAATTCTTGATCTCTGTTAAAAAGTAATGAGAAAGATCACATCCTAGGTCATAAATCAGGTCTCAACCGGTACCAAAAGATTGGAATCATTCCTTGCCTATTTTCAGACCACAATGCTTTGAAACTAGAACTCAATCACAAGAGGAAAGTCAGAAAGAACTCAAATACATGGAGGCTAAAGAGCATCCTACTGAAGAATGAATGGGTCAACCAGGAAATTCAAGAAGAATTAAAAAAATACATGGAAACCAATGAAAATGAAAACACAACTATTCAAAATCTTTGGGATGCAGCAAAGGCAGTCCTAAGAGGAAAGTATATAGCAATACAAGCCTTTCTCAAGAAGCAAGAAAGGTCTCAAGTACACAACCTAACCCTACACCTAAAGGAGCTGGAGAAAGAACAGCAAATAAAGCCTAAACCCAGCAGGAGAAGAGACATAATAAAGATCAGAGCAGAAATCAATGAAATAGAAACTAAAAGAACAGTAGAACAGATCAACGAAACTAGGAGCTGGTTCTTTGAAAGAATTAACAAGATTGATAAACCCCTGGCCAGACTTATCAAAAAGAGAAGAGAAATGACCCAAATCAACAAAATCATGAATGAAAGAGGAGAGATCACAACCAACACCAAAGAAATACAAACAATTATAAGAACATATTATGAGCAACTCTATGCCAGCAAATTAGATAACCTGGAAGAAATGGATGCATTCCTAGAGATGTATCAACTACCAAAACTGAACCAGGATGAAATAGAAAACCTGAGCAGACCTATAACCACTAAGGAAATTGAAGCAGTCATCAAAAGTCTCCCAAAAAACAAAAGCCCAGGGCCAGATGGCTTCCCGGGGGAATTCTACCAAACATTTAAAGAAGAATTAATACCTATCCTTCTGAAACTGTTCCAAAAAATAGAAATGGAAGGAAAACTTCCAAACTCATTTTATGAGGCCAGCATTACCTTGATCCCAAAACCAGACAAAGACCCCATCAAAAAGGAGAATTACAGACCAATATCCCTGATGAACATGGATGCAAAAATTCTCACCAAAATACTAGCCAATAGGATCCAACAGTACATTAAAAGGATTATTCACCATGACCAAGTGGGATTTATCCCTGGGCTGCAAGGTTGGTTCAACATCTGCAAATCAATCAATGTGATACAATACATTAACAAAAGAAAGAACAAGAACCATATGATCCTCTCAATAGATGCAGAAAAAGCTTTTGACAAAGTACAGCATCCTTTCTTGATCAAAACTCTTCAGAGTATAGGGATAGAGGGTACATACCTCAATATCATAAAAGCCATCTATGAAAAACCTACAGTGAATATCATTCTCAATGGGGAAAAACTGAGAGCTTTCCCCCTAAGGTCAGGAACGCGGCAGGGATGTCCACTATCACCACTGCTATTCAACATAGTATTGGAAGTCCTAGCCACAGCAATCAGACAACAAAAAGAAATAAAAGGCATCCAAATTGGCAAAGAAGAAGTCAAACTCTCACTCTTTGCAGATGATATGATACTTTATGTGGAAAACCCAAAAGACTCTACCCCAAAACTGCTAGAACTCATACAGGAATTCAGTAAAGTGGCAGGATATAAAATCAATGCACAGAAGTCAGTGGCATTCCTATACACCAACAACAAGACAGAAGAAAGAGAAATTAAGAAGTCGATCCCATTTACAATTGCACCCAAAACCATAAGATACCTAGGAATAAATCTAACCAAAGAGACAAAGGATCTGTACTCAGAAAACTATAAAATACTCATGAAAGAAATTGAGGAAGACACAAAGAAATGGAAAAACGTTCCATGCTCATGGATTGGAAGAACAAATATTGTGAAGATGTCAATGCTACCTAGAGCAATCTACACATTCAATGCAATCCCCATCAAAATACCATCCACTTTTTTCAAAGAAATGGAACAAATAATCCTAAAATTTGTATGGAACCAGAAAAGACCCCGCATAGCCAGAGGAATGTTGAAAAAGAAAAGCAAAGCTGGTGGCATCACAATTCCGGACTTCCAGCTCTATTACAAAGCTGTCATCATCAAGACAGCATGGTACTGGCACAAAAACAGACACATAGATCAATGGAACAGAATAGAGAGCCCAGAAATGGACCCTCAACTCTATGGTCAACTCATCTTTGACAAAGCAGGAAAGAATGTCCAATGGAACAAACACAGTCTCTTCAACAAATGGTGTTGGGAAAATTGGATAGCCACATGCAGAAGAATGAAACTGGACCATTTCCTTACACCACACACAAAAATAGACTCCAAATGGTTGAAAGACCTCAATGTGAGACAGGAGTCCATCCAAATCCTAAAGGAGAACACAGGCAGCAACCTCTTTGACCTCAGCTGAAGTAAATTCTGCCTAGAAACATCGCCAAAGGCAAGGGAAGCAAGGGCAAAAATGAACTATTGGGACTTCATCAAGATAAAAAGCTTTTGCAAAGCCAAGGAAACAGTCAACAAAACCAAAAGACAACTGACAGAATGGGAGAAGATATTTGCAAATGACATATCAGATAAAGGGCTAGTATCCAAAATCTATAAAGAACTCATCAAACTCAACACCCAAAGAACAAAGAATCCAATCAAGAAATGGGCAGAAGACATGAACAGACATTTTTCCAAAGAAGACATCCAAATGGCCAACAGACACATGAAAAAGTGCTCAATATCACTCGGCATCAGGGAAATCCAAATCAAAACCTCAATGAGATACCACCTCACACCAGTCAGAATGGCTCAAATTAACAAGTCAGGAAATGACAGATGTTGGCGGGGATGCGGAGAAAGGGGAACCCTCCTCCACTGTTGGTGGGAATGCAAGCTGGTGCAGCCACTCTGGAAAACTGTATGGAGGTTCCTCAAAAAGTTGAAAATAGAGCTACCCTATGATCCAGCAATTGCACTACTGGGTATTTACCCCAAAGATACAAAAGTAGGGATCCGAAGGGGTACGTGCACCCCGATGTTTATAGCAGCAATGTCCACAATAGCCAAACTGTGGAAAGAGCCAAGATGTCCATCGACAGATGAATGGATAAAGAAGATGTGGTATATATATATACAATGGAATATTATGCAGCCATCAAAAGGAATGAGATCTTGCCATTTGCAACGACGTGGATGGAACTGGAGGGTATTATGTTGAGTGAAATAAGTCAAACAGAGAAAGACATGTATCATATGATCTCACTGATATGAGGAATTCTTAATTGCAGGAAACAAACTGAGGGTTGCTGGAGTGGGGAGTGGGGTGGGAGGGATGGGGTGACTGGGTGATAGACACTGGGGAGGGTATGTGCTCTGGTAAGCGCTGTGAATTGTGCAAGACTGTTGAATATCAGATCTGTACCCCTGAAACAAACAATGCAATATATGTTCAGAAAAAAAAAAGAAGAAGAAGAAGGTAGCGGGAGGGGAAGAATGAAGCAGGGGAAATGGGAGGGGTAGACGAACCATGAGAGATGATGGACTCTGAAAAACAAACTGAGGGTTCTAGAGGGGAGGGGGGTGGGAGGATGCATTAGCCTGGTGGTGGGTATTGAGGAGGGCACATTCTGCATGGAGCACTGGGTGTTATGCACAAACAATGAATCATGGAACACTTCATCTAAAACTAATGATGTAATGTATGGGGATTAACACAAGAATAAAAAAAAAAAGTAACGAGAAGCTCTGTGGAAATGAATTCCTATACTATTGTGCTTGTGTATGACAGTGCTGAAATAATGATGGCAAATACAGCAAAAAGCAGTGGCTATGAGGAAAATATTTGCTACTGTGGTGAATTGCATTGTTTATTCAGAATCACTTGCTTCCTCTGCACCCCTCCCAGGCTGCCTAGTAGTCAGATTATACTTACCTGGCCAGTTGATTCAGGCTTGATTATGTGATTTGTTTTAGCCAATGGAATGTGAACGGATATGACTTTTGCCACATGTGGGCAAAGGCTTGAAAAGTAGTGTGATTTGGGGCTGGCGTTCTTGCTCTGAGACCATCACCATGACAACTGATTGTTCAGAAGAGTGGTTGGCTATTCTATCAGATTGGGTTCTAGAGAAGATATATGGAGCTCAGGCAACCCCAGCAGAATTGAAGGCTTCATGCAGCCACATAACATGAACAAGAAATAAATATGTATTGGTATATGCCACTGTAGTACTGGAGTTGTTCTGCTGCAGCAAAAGATGAAAAATACAACTATTTCAGAGTTTAATATATTTGCAAAAAAAATAAAAGTGATGAGTCTGTGTCTTATTTATTTGCCACTGTACCCCCAGTGGCTAGAACAATGTCTGGCATATAGTAGGTGCCCAAGAAACAGCTGTCGAATAACAAGGACTACTTGAATATCAAATAAATCTTAACAAAATCACCCATGTACAAGCAAGAGTCTGTAAACATTTCAGTGATAGTTTTACCTTATGAGATCAAACCCCAATGAGTTTTTAGTATGAAACCTGTGTTTTCTGACTAGCAGACAGATCTTCCCTCATTACCTCATACTTTGAAGTCGGCCACCCACACTTAAGTGGTAACACCTAATTGAGCTGACAGCTGAATATGCATCTGAATGAGCACCAGAGTTTGTTAGTATCAATATATTCTTAAATTGGTATTCGAAGTCAGTTTTAATTTGAATCAATTCTCCCTCCTTGGTTCAGGGTGGCTTCATTCTACGCAGCATATTCTTGAATGAAAGAAGTAAATGAGAGAGCACTGTGACCATCACTAGATCTTTTCTCTCCAAATATTTTTTTAAGATTTTATTTATTTATTTGACAGAGAGAGAGCAAACGGAGGAGGGCTAGCAGGCAGAGGGAGAAGGAGAAGAGGCTCCCTGCTGGGCTTGATCCCAGGACCCTGGGATCATGACCCGAGCCGAAGGCAGACGCTTAACTGACTGAGCCACCCAGGTGCACCTCTACAAATATTTCTTAATCTTCATCTTCTAGACTCAGTTCAATTACAGTTCCTGGCTCTTCACAGTTAGGTGGAAACACAACTAGATAGTAAACTGTGAGGGGAAGTGACATGAGTCACTTCTGGGCCAAAGCATGTACTTGCTGATTTGAGACACTAAGAGTTCTATCCTTCTGGCACTATGATGAAGAGGGCCCCACAGGGTACGTGCTCCATTAGCTCAGGTCTCTGTGGGATTACAAAAAACAAATTTTTGCCAACCCATCATGGACATATTGTGTGAATAAGAAAACTAAACTCTTGTTTTAAGTCATTGAGACTTTTTAGACTGCTTACTATGATGCTTGTCTTAGTGTAACCTAATTAAATAAAATAAATGAATATATAGAATTGAATATATGTCCTCAGTGTGTATGTACATGCACAACAAAACTGGTCTGAAGTAATATAAAACTAATTACTAGTTATAATGTACAACCATTAATTATAATTAATTAAAATTAATAGTTATATAATTGTTAATTATAAATAAGTATTAATTACATAATAATTATAAAGGGGATTTTAACATTTATACACTTCTTTGGCTTTTTTTGGCAATGTGCATGTAGTAATAAGTTTTCAAAATAATTTATAACAATAAATACAACCTCTACAACCCTGAGGGGAAAAAAGAGTATCTTTTAATAGAAAAGGGTAGAAACAAGATAAGGGGCTCTGTTTGGAATAAAGAACCAGAGTGGAATCTCAGGTCAAGGATCAGCTTCTTGCCTATGATTTCACTTTCCTTTTGGTATCTGAGAGTGAAGAGACAATAAGACTCCTGTTCCATCAGCATGTATTTCCTATAAACTATTCAAACCTATAGTGTTTAGGTGGAAAAAGTTACATTAGTTGACACTTGGGCCCCTAGTTCATCAAACACTAATACTGGTATGGCTGAAGAACAGTAGCTAAATCTGAATCAATTCAGAGTTTCAGAGGTAAAGTTTAAGTTAACCTCAGACTACGAAAATGTAGCACAGCTGAAAGAGCTAATTTTTTCTGCCTTTGCCCATACTCTCCCTTTTCTTTGCTTTAAATTTGACCCTCCCAAAGCAGCCATTTTTAGCCATCTTTCTAAATTACTACGCTTCTCCATTTTTTTTCTCTTTGATAGCCACTGCATTTTTTCCATCATAGCATTTATAATAATTTTCAATTGTTATTTTTTATTTGTGTATTGGCTGTATTTCCCCCTATGATATGTGTTCCATGAGGGCAGAGGCCATGTCTATCCCTTTGAATACTTTATCCCTAGTTTCAGACAGTGCTAGACACATAGTACACTCAATAAATATTTATTTCATAAATAAGTCTTTAAACAAATCATCATTATTCCATATACAGAATAGGTCTCACGTAACAAACAGGAATGAAAAATGAAAATACTGATAGTTCTACTAATACTTCCCATTCCAGGAATTATTTTAGACAAAATAATTCATTTTTAATGAGCTCTTTGGTTATCGTGAGCCAAGTAAGTGAGATTGTTTGTCTTTTTTTCTTCTAGATTTTAGCAAAATATTTATGCTCATTCTGTGAAATTTCACTGGATTCTGGACAGAAAAAAAGTTTTGAGGAACATGTCTTTGAAATTTCCATACAAGTTCAAAATTGTTTAAAGATGTTTGGAATTTTACCAAAATAGATCAAAGTGTACACTTAAAGAATTTGTTTAAACCATCAATTTCTCAAGTTTTTCTTCAAAGGCATGCCTTTTGAAAGAATTAATTCTGATAGGCATGAGGTTGTTTCTTAGCAAGTTGTTTTGAATACCTCTACAAACTAGCCTATTCTTGTTAGAAATTTTAATTGGAAATCTCAAGGAATTGCTGGCATTTCTAATTTGATTATACAAAGAATAACTCAAGGAAGGAGCATTTTACATGTAGATTATTTAAAGCTCTAATTAAAAAATGAATTAAAAGAACCATCCCCTGAGAACTTTTAAAAGAAATACCTGAATCTGTGTAATTTATATCCTGCAGCAATTTATTAGATACCCTTAAGTGTCTGAAATAAATTGTCAAGACATTTTCTAAATTTACAAAAACAGGTTTAGGTTAGATTTATATTTTAAACTAGGTTTTAATCTGTTTCAGAAAAAGTTCATTCTTAATTACTTTCCTATGGCCAAATTTTCTTACATAGAATTCTCTCTCGGTCAAAAATACTGTCACAATAACTATTTGCTAATTATTTTTAATATTAGGGCTAAACAAATTTAACTCAGTTCCCTTATTGGATTAGGGCTTTATCACCACCATATTAAATGTAGATCATGAGACCAGGTCCTCTTTTGGTTAATAAAAAGAACATTATACTGGACAATCTTCAGTTTTGCAATTACTGTTGCCTCTGTAAGTGCATTCATTGTATTCACTATAATAATGAATTCAATGACAAATTGATTGACCTTCTAAAATTTCTGATGTAAATCAATATTCATGAGCAAATATTATGAGTCTACTACTTATATTCCTAAAAACTGTCATGGCCAATAGCATTTCTAAAAACTGCTGATCAAACTGCCTGATTCTGCCCGTGCAATTGAGAGAAAAGTGGGCTTGGGTCTGAATTATCTTGGTAAGTGCTTAATTCTGGTAGGACCACTTTGAATGTAATGTCTTTGTCTACAATGTACACATTAGTTGTTATGGTCTCTCCCAGACAGCTTCTGGTCAGCTACATTCAGGTTGTGGACTTGATGACAAAGTAAAGGAAGCATGAAAATAGATCACTTCAGGACTGTGGTTTTCAGCATGTAGTCCCTGGACCAGCAATATCAGCACTACCTGGGAACTTGATAGAAATGCTACCCTTAGGCCTACCTCAGACCTACTAAATGAGAAACCCTAGATATAGACCCAGCAATCTGTGCTCTTATAAGACCTCTAGTTGATTCTGATGCTAAGATTTGAAAACCACTACATTTGCATCTTCTACAATAGTCCAGTGGATTCTTGCATGCTGGCATTTTCCCTTGCCATGGGAAAGCGCAGAACTTCTCTGACCTAGAGAGTTTCTCCCTCCACATAGGCTTTTTGGGCCCTGTGATTTAGGTTCACCTCCCTAAGGAACTAGGGAGGTGACGGCTAGCTGCAGAGCTCCCTATGTTTATATCCTTAGCTACCACACACCTGTGACAAAGCTCAGTTCCCAACTGGAAGGTAAATTAAATGAAAGTTAGTTTGATCCTAATCAGAGTTGACATCACTGCCAGTCCTCAAATCTAGAACACTTTGTGTTCAAGCCCAGCTCAGTGATTCAGTGATTGTCTGAAAAAACAAACAAACAGACTTTTGAAGAGTTCTTCCTTGAACTAACCATTTGACTGATGGTCCATGAGGATTCTCTAAATAATCTGATCTCTAGAAAATGAGATCTGGACTTTGTTGTTGTTATGTTTTTTGTTTTGTTTTAGACAGAGTACAGGCAGGCTCAAGTTGGGGGTGGAGAGGGGGCAGAGGGAGAGAATCTTAAGCAGGTTCCATGCCCAGCGTGGACCCAGAAATGGGGCCAATCTCATGACCCTGAGATCATGACCTGAGCCGAAATCGAGAGTCAGACACTTAACCGACTGAGCCACCCAGGTACCCCTGGACTTTGCATTCTCATCTGAATAATTTACTTTCAATATTTAACAAGGTGTCACCTCTCACCGATATTTCACCAAAATTAGCATTCTCTACATTTGTTTTGAGATTTCAGAGGGTGTTGCTTTTATTCTGATCAGTAAATATAGGAAGTAAGCATATGGTCCAGGTCCTTTCTGAAAGAGCCATTAAATAAAGTTTGAGAATTGCTGTTTGAAATCATCATATATTCTAAACAACATTGCCTACATATGTCTAAATTCAATTTCTGTGCCACCTTTGGAATAGCTACCTACTTCATACTACCATTAATCTTGTACAAATGTAATGTTCCAGAGAGCAAAAGGGCTATGCTGAGAAAACATCAGTGTTATTTCAAACTCTGAAAATATTTAACATAAATCTGAAATGGTACTAATGCCAGAGACATTCAATACTGCTTCTAAATGGTCAAATGTAAATGTGAACTGCAAATGTGACTGAAGAGAAATGACAATTTCCATGAGCCAAAGTCAAAAACAGAATCAAAACATTTCCCCCCAAACTCTCCTCATTCTCTACGTGGAAATACAAACTCCTGATATTTAGCCTGTGTGACAACATTTTCCATGAGGTAGGCTTCCATGCCCCAATGGTGAAGTTAACACATGGGTGGTAGTGTTAATTGCATGTCCATTTTCAATTGTACTTTGACTATTTAAGTAGAATGTGACTTCCATTTTCTACCTCTGGCAGAATCTTAACAGTGAGTTTTCAATCTCAAAATATATAGACAGATATAGATAGATTAGATGATAGATGATGATGATAGATAGATAGATGATATATAGATAGATAATAAATAGATCTAAAGATATATACATACGTATAGTACCCAAGTGGCACAAGAATGATGGAATTTTAAAAATCTGGTCTTGCCTAAATTTTACATTGAAAGGATCTTCTAATTTCTGAACTGAACCTTAGGAAACTAAGCTTCTTCCCTAAAGTTGCATGGTTCCCTAGAGCCAAAGTGAATATTGGAAAAATTTATCTCTCTTCCTCTTTTCTTCTATCTCAAAAAGAAAGAAACATGCGTTACCAATGTATTTAAAGAATTCTTTTTTTAAAGATTTATTTATTTGAGAGAGACAGTGAGCAGAGAGAGAAAGACAGCACACAAGGATGGGGAGGGGCAGAGGGAGAAGCAGATTCCCCACTGAGCAGGGAGCCCTAAACCAGCATATTCCAGGACCCTGGGATCATGACTTGAGCCAAAGGCAGATGCTTAACCAACTGAGCCACCCAGGTGCCCCTGTTTAAAGAATTCTTAAAATTATCCTCAAATTATGCTCAAACATCCAATTTTCAAAAAAAAAAAAAGTGTGTATGTGTGTTTTATTCTGCTAACATGTATAAAACAGCCAAGTAAAAACCATCTGGCCACATCCCCTCTACTTTGAGTTTCTCCTTTTACATTTACTAATGTCTTCTGTTTAATATAATTTTGCTTATTTCTAAAATGCAAATCTTACTCTCTTTTTCTTGTTTAACAAAAAAAATAAGATAATATAAATTTAAATGATATAAGCCAGTGTGATAAGTAATGCATCTGTAATTCCTCCTCAAATCTGTAAATGCATGGGTTAGTATACATTCCAACAATGAGAAATATGGCTCCCACCAGCTGTCATCTACTTAATTGTTCAATTCCAGTGTGCATGTATAACAATCTGAAAACTGTTATCCCCATGGAAAATAACTTCAACAATTACAATACAGTGTTTATGGACTGTTTGTTTAGCCTTTTGTCTTACAGACTACTTATTTTTGAATTTGCTTAGGTAAGCACTTCCCTCACAGCTACACCTCTTCATTGAGATTGATATTATTTGTAATACAGTTAAATTGCTTAATCATATTCTGCATTCCTTCCTGGGATCCCGTGACCTACCAAATGATATTTTACCAATTTGCAGACAAACTAAGTTTCACTCTTTGTGCTGCAAAGGTTTTGACAAATGTATATTATCCTGTATCCACTACTAAAGTACCATGCATAATTTTACCACCATAAAAAGATCCCTGTGCTTCATCTATTTCACTCTGACCAATTCTCCACAAACTCTTAGCAAGTAATGATCTTTCTGTAATCTCTGTAGTTTGCTTTCTCTAGAATGTCATAAAATTGAATTAATACAGTATATAGTCTTTCTGACTTCCTTCCTTCACTTAGCCATAGGCACTGAAGATTTATCTATATCATTTTGTGATTTGCTAGCTGATTTCTTCTTATTGCTAACTAATATTCACTTGCATGAATGTACCCCAGTTTATTCAACAAGTGAAAGATATCTTGGTTGCTTCAGGTTTTTGGCAATTATGAATAAATCTTCTATGAACATTTGCATGCACGTTTTTATGTGGACATAAGTTTTCAAATTAATTGAATAAATATCTACATGCACAATTGCCAGATTGTACGGCCTTTGTTTTATGTGTGTTTGCCCAGTATGCCTTTGACCATATTTTGATTTTTAAACCTTGTATAATTTTGTTTTAGATGTATCTCCTTGTAAAAAATATATATAATAATAGCATATATTTGCAGATGACTTTTTTCAACCCAAAATAAAATCTTTGAATTTTAATAAGCTAAATATATATATATGCATATATATACACATTCTGAAATTTGATAGTTACCTTTATATTCTCAAAAAATATATATCTCTACAAACTATTCTTTAAAACTACCAAGAAAGAGACAGTATCTAGTCAATACTTCCTCTGAAAACTGATAAATTTAGCATACTTTCTTAAGTTTCTATCTTTTAAAGTTGTAGATACAATCTAAAACAGTGAACTTAAATCCTTTTAGTAGTAGAAACTTGTCTTCAAAGACAATGAATAAGAAGAAGAACAAGTTAATAAGTCAATTTGAATATAAAATCAAGTTTGTATAACTATGGGATTATGGTTACAAACCTTAAAATATATATTAACATAAATATATTTATACATATAAACCTTAACAACAACAACAACATAATATAACTAAGATGAATTAAGGGAAAGTAGAATAGGGGGAAATGGGGAAAATTAAATGAGGCCAATATGCTACCTTTTACAAAAGAGATTTAAAAATACCTAAGTAAAAAATGTATAATATAAATACATAAGAATTTCAATCTATAATTTTTATTATCTTTTTAAGTATACTGTCTTTGAGAAACACATAGACTATACCATTAATTATTTAATCAAACAAATTTAATTCATCTCATTGTGTCTGTTATTTTGTAGATGTGGTTAATATCTATAATCAGGTGACTTTAAGGAGATTACCATCATAGACCCCTTATTGAATCAACTGAAATCTTATGAACAAAGCCTGATATTTTCCCAAAAAGAAGAAATTCTGCCTTGATCCTGCAGCATCAAGTCCTGCCTGAGTTTCCAGCCTGCAATCTGCCCTACAGATTTCAGACTTACCAGCAATTGTGTAAACCTAATTCCTTGAAATGAATTTTTCTCTCTCCCTCATTCCCTTTGTCCCTTTCTCCCTCTCTAACCTATCTATCTACCCATTGATTCTGTTTCTCTGGAGACCCCTGACTGAAAGAGAAACTTATTCTTATTGAAGAAACAGTTCTTTCAGTTTTTCTTCAGATTCTCCTTTTAAAAAAATTAAAAGAAAATTTTAATTAAAAAATATGGCCTGCATAATGGAATGGAAAATGTTTCCTCCCTATTTTCCTTATAGCTTTTTCCTTTCTTTTCCTTTTCTCTTTTGCTGCCACCTTGCTTCCTTCTTTCCTATTTCTGCAGATCTGTATGTACACAAGGATAAACACCTAGTATAATGTTCATGAAGAGATATGAAAGTCATTTCCAACTGGTGAGATTTTTTTTAACTTTCTTTTTTGTACTTTTTGGGATACTTGGAAATGTTACAAGTGATTATATGTATTACATTTTTTAAAGACTTCAAAAATAAACAATCCTGATATAATCAATTATTTGAAATAAAATAAATTTGAAACCCTTTCTCTCTTACATATATACATATATATACATATATACACACATAAAAATTTTAATTTCTTTAAATATTTAAATGCAATAAAAGAATGTAAAAGAAAATAAAGCCCTAATATGAAATGTAGAAATTATTACTGAATAATTTACCAAATATTAGAGTGAGACAGTACTTTCACACATAAAACCAAGAAAAAATGAATTACAAAGTATATTCATTATCAGGGTTCTCCAGAGAAACAGAACATGATATACAATATGTCTATATAGTAAAGGAGATTAGCATACACTTGTGTGTGTGTGTGTGTGTGTGTACCCTCACTTTGTTACCTAGAGTTCAACCTCTATGAATAGTGAAAGTTTGCCTTCCTCTTTGCTGATTTGGATGCCTGAGGCAAGGATTTCCAGCACATTTTCATTAGGAGTGGGGAGAATAGACATCCTTGTTGTGTTCCTGACCTTACAGGAAAAACTTTTTTTTCTCCATTGAGGATGATATTAGCTGTGGGGGTTTTGTATATGGCCTTTATGATGTTGAGGTATGTTTCCTCTATCCCTATTTTGTTGAGGGTTTTTACCATGAATGGATGTTGTACTATGTCAAATGCTTTTTCTGCTTCTATTGAGAGGATCATATGCTTCTTATCCTTTCTTTTATTAATGTGGTGTATCACACTGATTGATTCGTGAATATTGAACTGCCCATGCAACCAGGAAAAAATCTCATTCGATGGTGGTGAATGATTCTTTTAATGTACTGTTGGATTTGATTTGCTCCAGTATTTTTTTTTAAAGATTTTATTTATTTATTTTGAGAGAAGAGAATGAGAGACAGAGAGCACGAGCGGGAAGAGGGTCAGAGGGAGAAGCAGACTCCTCACTGAGCAGGGAGCCCGATGCGGGACTCGATCCCGGGACTCCAGGATCATGACCTGAGCCGAAGGCAGTCGTTTAACCAACTGAGCCACCCAGGCACCTGATTTGCTAGTATTTTGTTGAGAATTTTTGCATCCATGTTCATCAAGGATATTGGACTATAGTTCTCTTTATTAGTGGGGTCTTTGATTTTGCAATCAGGTACAATGCTGGCCTCATAGAATGATTTTGGAAGTTTTCCTTCCATTTCTTCTTTTTTTTTTTAATAGTTTGAGAAGAATAGGTATTAACTCTTCTTTAATATTTGGTAGACAGGGCACCTGGGTGGCTCAGTCAGTTAGGCATGCGACTCTTGATTTCAGCTCAACTCATGATCTTAGGGTCATGGGATTAAGCCCCACGTCAAGCTCCGCACTCAGCAGAAATCTGATGGTCCCTCTCCTTCCCTCCTGCTTGTGTGCACATGTAGCTCTCTCCTCTCTCCCTCTTAAATAAATAAATAAATAAATAAATAAATAAATAAATAAATAAATAAATAAATAAATGGCTGAATTCCCCTGGGAAGCCATCTGGCCATCGACTTTTGTTTGTTGGGAGATTTTTTATTACTGATTCGATTTCTTTTCTGGTTATATGTCTGTTCAAGTTTTCTATTTCTTCCTGTTTCATTTTTGGTAGTTTATATGTTTCTAGGAATTAATCCATTTCCTCCAGATTGCCCAATTTGTTGACATATAATTTTTCATAATATTCTAATTGTTTGTATTTCTGGTGTGTTGGTTGTGATTTCTCCTCTCTCATTAGTGATTTTATTTATTTGGGTCTTTTTTCTTTTTGATAAATCTGGCTAGGGCTTTATCAATTTTATTAATTTTTTCAAAGACCAGCTCTTGGTCTTATTGATCTTCTATTGTTTTTCTGTTTGCTTGTTTCTATATCATTTGCTTCTGCTCTAATCTTTACTATTTCCCTTCTTCTGCTGGCTTTAGGTTTCATTTGCTGTTCTTTATCTAGCTCCTTTAGTGTAAGAGATTTTTCTTGCTTCTTGAGGTAGGCCTGTATTGCTATATTCTTCCCTCTTATAGCCCCTTTTACTGCATCTCAAAGGTTTTGCACGATCATATTTTCATTTCATTTGTTTCCATGTATTTTTTTATTTCTTCTTTAATTTCCTGGTTAACCCATTCATTCTTCAGTAGGATGTTCTTTAGCCTCCATATATTTGTGGTCTTTCCAAATTTTTTCTTGTGTTTGACTTCAAGTATCATAGTGTTGTGGTCAGAAAATATATATGGTATGATCTCAATCTTTTTGTATTTGTTGAGACCTGGTTTATGACCTACTGTGTGATCTATTCTGGAGAATGTCCTGTGTGCAGTAAAAAAGAATGTGCAGTCCATCTAGTCCAGTGTGTCATTCAAAGCCATTGTTTTCTTGTTGATTTTCTGCTTAGATAATCTGTTCATTGATGTAAGTGGGGTGCTAAAGTCCCCTACTATTATTGTATTATTATCAATGAGTTCCTTCATGTTTGTTATTAATTGTTTTATATATTTGGGTGCTCCCAAGTTGGGGGCATAAATATTTACAATTGTTAGATCTTCTTGTTGTATAGACCCCTTTATTATGATGTGGTGCCCTTCTTCATCTCTTATTACAGTCTTTGGTTTAAAATCTAGTTTGTCTGATATAAGCATTGCTATTCTGTCTTTCTTTTGACATCCATTTGCATGGTAAATATTTCTGCATCTCTTCACTTTCAATCTGCACATGTCTTTAGGTCTAAAATGAGTCTCTTGTAGGCAACATACAGATGGGTCTTTTTTTTTTTTTATCCATTCTAACACCCTATGTCTTTTGATTGGAGCATTGAGTCCATTTACATTCAGAGTAATTATTGACAGGTATAAATTTAGTGCCATTTTATTACTTGTTTTGTCATTGTTTCTGGATTTTCTCTATTCCTTTCTAGTCTTTGTCACTTTTGGTCTGTCTTTCCCACTCAAAGAGTCCCCTTGATTATTTCTTGCAGGGCTGGTTTAGTGGTCATGAACTCCATTAGTTTTTGTTTGTCTGGAAAACTCTTTATCCCTCCTTCTATTCTGAATGTTAGTCTTGTTGGATAGACCCTTCTTGGCTGCATATTTTTCGCATTCAGCACATTGAATATGTCATGCCACTCTCTTCTGGCCTGCCATGTTTCTGTGGAGAGATCTGCTGCTAATCTTATTTGTCTTCCCTTGCAAGTTAGGGACTTCCACATAAAGTATCATGTCATCTGTGAAGAGTGAGATTTTTACTTCTTCTTTGCCAATTTGAATGCCTTTTATTGCTTTTTGTTGTCTGATTGCTAAGGCTAGGACTTCTAGTACTATGTTGAGCAAAAGTGGTGAGAGTGGGCATCCCTGTTGTGTTCCTGACCAAAAAACTGAGAGCTTTTCCCCATTGAGAATGATACTTGCTGTGGGCTTTTTGTATGCAAGCTGGTATAGCCACTATGGAAAACAGTATGGAGGTTCCTCAAGAAGTTAAAAATAGAGCTACCCTATGACCTAGTAATTTTACTCCTAGATATTTACCCCAAAGATACAAATATGATGATCCAAAGAGGCACATGCACCCCAATGTTTAGCAGCAATGTCCACAATAGCCAAACTATAGAAAGGGGCCGGATGTCCATTGACAGATGAATGGATAAAGAAGATGTGGTATAATGGAATATTACTCAGCCATCAGAAAGGATGAATCCTTACCATTTACATCGAGGTGGATGGAACTGGAGGGTATTATGCTGAGCAAAATAAATCAATCAGAGAAAGACAAGATTGTATGGTTTCATTCATATGTGGAATATAAGAAATAGAATAGAGGATCATGGGGGAAGGAGGAAAAACAGAATGGGAAGAAATCAGAGAGGGACACAAACCATGAGAAACTTAACTGTATGAAACAAAGAGGGTTGCTGGAGGGGAGGTGGATGGGGGGATGGGGTAGTTGTGTGATGGGCATTGGGGAGGGCATGTGATGTGGTGAGCAATGGGTGTTATATACAACTGATGAACTGCTGAGCTCTGCATCTGAAACTAATGATATACTATATGCTGGCTAATTGAATTTAAATAAAAAATATATACTTATAAATTGTGCCTTTAAAAAAATTAGTTTTGTTCTTATAGAAAATATAATTCTTTATTTGTAAAGAATTAGAATAATAATCAACATGGATTTGCAGTGTAAGTATTAATACAAATTTCTCAGTTCCATTACTTACCATTTGTTTGACCCTGAGCAAGCATGCAAAGTACATATCACAGTGTCTGGAGGGAAAAAGGAGGGGCTCAATAAAAATATAGCTATTAAGAAGCAGCTCAAGAAATTTTCTGTATAGTAATATGAGAATGAAAGGATCAGTGGAATCACCATAGCATAATGAAAGGGAATTCATACCACCAAAAATTATTTTATTACTACTGTAAAATAGCCATTCATGTCTTCTGAGAATAAAATCTTGCTTGATTACATTTTTCATTGATCTGAAGATGATTATCCTAACAGTAAGCAGACAAAACTGATAGTCTTATTTGTGAATGTGCATTGTTATTATTTAAATTCAGTTGCACAGGATGAATTACTTCATCTCCCTTTATATGCCCAAACACAGCTTTATTTATTTTTATTTTTTTATTTATTTATTTTTTGCTTTGAGTAGTTTATACAGGAAAAACAAACAGGGATACTTGGATTTATCCCAAGCAGTTTTAACACTACAATTACTATCTGTTTACCTACATGAAACTGAACCTTTCCTTGCAAAAGTAATTATTGATTTAAGTGAAATGTATGTCTCATAAGAGCCGTATAATGCAAATAATAATCTAAAAAGAATTCCTATGAGCAAAACCTATCTAAATCCATTGAAAGAAAAGATTAATTTCCCCTTCATATATTTATAGCCACCTAAAAATTATCAAAGGCAAAAGAACTGAAAGTAAATTTTTTATAAGCTGTAAGTTCAAAGAATGACATAAGAACCACATAAGCAGAGCAAGACAAATCAATTTTTCTTTACCAAAAATAATCTCATAAATAAATATTCTGCTGTTAGAAAAAGTGTCACTGCTGACACTATGGATCTCTGTCATCAGGGTTTACTACAGATTTAATTATCATTCATTTTAAGTTCCTGAAGCTAACCTCGGAGACTTTAGCAGGAATATTCATTCAAATTCTTGAGATTTAGCTATAGTTTGTGGATATAAGAGGGTTTTTTATATAGAGGGACTTAAACAACAAAAACCCTTAAGGTACTTTACAAATGATATTATCTCTATAGATTAGGAAAAGTGCAAGATTTAAGTAACTGAGATCTGTTTTGTTGCCAAGAATACATATTTGTTGAATCAATCACCTCCACAATATCTCCCCTGATTACTCTAACTACATTGGTTTCATCTGTATCTCTATTATGATCATCATCAGAGAGCAGCTTAGGGATTAAAACTAAACTGCATGGTATGATTTTAGTCTGGTTCTATAGCCCAGTTAAAATCCCCAGGAGTGACATCCTCATGATTTTGTTTCTTTCAATGCATCATATTTCTTGGTTCATTTTACAATGAACTTGCAAAATGTCAAACATTTTCCTAGCAGATTTCACATGTAGTGCCTTATTTAATTCACACAATATCCTTGTTAAATGGTATTGTTATCTCAGTTTTTTCTAAATGGGGAAACTGAGTCACAGTTAAAACCAGAGGTTAATCCTAAGCCATCTGATTCCAAAATATTTCCTCATCTCATTATCATACAACCACACAGTAGACCTTCAGCAAGCACTTGGAGCAGAAGGAGAAGGCAAGCAAATCTCAGATTTGTTTACTAGTAACTCAATTTTAATGTTTCTTTATTCTGAAAAGTCATGGGTATAAAATAACTAAAAAGATATAGAAGGTAGTGGAATAAAATTAGTTCTAGTAAAGTTTATTGAAAGTAATTTTAAAGTTAAATTCCTCTATCTGGTATTCAAGTTTCTTCAAAAAAAAACCTTTTTATTTTGGAATAATTTTAAACTCAGAACAAGTTGCAAATACAGTACAGAGAGTTTCCATATAACCTTCACTCGGTTTTCCTCAATGTCAGTGTCTTATCAAACCATAACACATTATTAAAACCAGGAAACCAGCACTCATAAAATACTATGTTGTTTTTTGATGTTATGTTTTGTGGAAACATATATGCCCCATTTTCTAAAGTAGCCTGAAACTCAAAGATATGCTGAACTGTTGCTAGGAAACCATTTCCTATAGTCAAATTCCCAAAAGAGAGAAAGAATAAGAGCTCACAAATACATTTTTGTTTTTGTTTTTTTAATTAAGCAACTAAAACTGTAGAGTTGTGCAGATGGAAGAAGACACAGTGTCATATTCATGGATCTTCAGACATAGAAATATTCTTAAGGAATATTTAATATAGTCCCTAATTCTAAGTAATATAAGGTGCTAAGAGATTTGCTCACCATCACACACCAAGTCAGTGATTTAACCTGTATTAAAACCTGTGTGTTTCCAACTAGCATGTTTTCCATTATACACTTCTGTCCTTTTATAAGTAGAAAAAAGGAATATGTACTGACTTCTGAAAAGTGGCAGAGAGCCCCACAGGAATCTAGCTTCAAAATAAGACTAGATTTAGGGCGCCTGGGTGGCTCAGTTGGTTAGGCAACTGCCTTCGGCTCAGGTCATGATCCTGGAGTCCCTGGATCGAGTCCCGCATCGGGCTCCCTGCTCGGCGGGGGGTCTGCTTCTCCCTCTGACCCTCCCCCCTCTCATGTGCTCTCTCTCTCACTCTCTCTCTCAAATAAATAAATAAAATCTTAAAATTAAAAAAAAAAATAAGACTAGATTTAGATTAAACAGGGACTGATAATATTTAAAGATTAGTGAGAGAGTTGCCTACTTACACATGACATTAAAAACTTCCCATTTTTCATTTTAGATTTGATATTTAAATTAGCTATCTTCATTCAAAGTAATTTCTGATGAGTGAGTTAAGAGGTGGGCTATTACAGATTGGATGTTGGGGTTGGGTTGGAAAAAAGGAGGATGTATAGTCTGATAATATTTGAACCACATTTGAATCACTGAGATGTGATAGGTGGACCCACAACACACTGAACCAATCATTTAAAAATTAACAAAACTCATGAAAATTAAACCACAAATCTAAATTTATGAGAAGTATCCCCTTTCATCCAAAAATACCATTCTTAACCCATTTTAATTCTGATTTCTCTTTGATGCCGGAATGAATTCATATTAATCTAACACTTCTCTGATCTACCCTACTATTTATAATCTGTATCAGATTTTAATAACTAAAGCTTTTCATATTATCTTTCTCTATATGCTCTCTTACCATTATAAAGCACACTTTGGGAAGCAGCTTATGTTTAATGCTTTTCTTTTCCAAGCTGGCCACAGAACAAGTTTTCAGGAAATAAGTCCAAATCTATTTTGATAAAGGCAATGCATAGAGGTTTTACATGTTCCAGCAGAAAGAGCATTTTATTCCATATAAATTCTGAGAAATCTTTCTATCAAGACACTGATGGAAAATTAACATTCTGAAAGGGTTGGTAAAATAGGGCTAAACATCTGACAATGAATCATCAGTAATTTGTGCACAGAGTAGCATTACAACAGATAACACTGCACTGCACAATGCTTATTACTTTAGAAGGCTGGTGAGGAAAGCTCTAGAGTATACTTTAGAGAAACTCGTTTCCAGACTAGACTAGACTATTCTTCCAGCAAGTTGCATGACCTTGGGGAACATACATAATTTCTTTGGGCTTCAATTAGGATTGATTTCTAAAGTACTTTAGCTCCAAAATACTAAATTTTATTTAAGTTCTAAAACATCCTTACTTATATAGAGGCTAAGAAGAATTTAATTTATAGCAGAGTTTGGAAAATCAAAAGTTTTAGATTATCTCAGTTTCAATAAAACATGACCCTTATTTTAAATTAATTTATGAAAAGCTATTTTGGACATAAAAAACAAATAAGGAGAACTCTGATATTAAAAAAAAACAAAAAACAAAAACAAAAAACAAAGAAGCTAGTTTCAGCTGACTTGAATTTAAAACTCTGCTTGACTCTTATTAGTTTATTGGAACTTGAGGAAACTGCTCTACTCTGTCTTTGCTTGTTTTCTTGTCTAAAAACAGGTGTTTTTGGGGGGTTATAACAATAAATATTCTCTAAAGACCTTTCCACGTTTTTTTTATTATATTGTAGGGAAATGGTATGACATTTCAGCACAACCACTATCTAAAGAAAGAAGGCTAAAGACTATAGTATTTAATTCTCTTCTTTCTTTAGCCTTCTTTCTTTAGATAGTGGTTGTGCTGAAATGTCATACCATTTCCCTACAATATAATAAAAAAAACGTAGTATATGCAGTATTCCTTAATATTTTCCTTTTTTAAAAAAAATTAAGTTTATTGGAGTTCAGAGGTGCTAATAAAGGTCACCTATCATACTGTGGAAACTAAAAATATTATTGGATACTTTGAACACAAATATATATGGTATTGATAGGCATAAATAGAACCATATGCCATTAATACCCCACAGCATTTATCTTCTAACAAGGTATCTAACTCTTTCTTTTCTTTAGCATAAAAATCAGTTTTTTAGGGACACAGTGTAATCAAATTAAACTTGTTTTAATTTGAACTTAAGTGATTTATGTAACTCAACAGAATAGAGTTACCAGCAATAAAAAGTGAAACATTATCAAATAGTGCTTTAAATAAAATTGTATCTGCATTTATAAATTATCACAATCCAGTTTTAAACAATCATATTCTCCATGGATCCATTTTTGTATGAAAAAACTAACCCAGTGGTCAAACCCATGTGGTCAAAGCAAGGTACCTGTGAATACACCTATTTACCTTTGCTTAGTCCATATTTCTTTTGCAACAGGGTTTCAAACCAGGTGATCAGATTTATATAACACTTTCACCTGAATTAAGAGCAGCTGGGGTCACATACAATTCTGTATGAATTCTCCTAAAAAAATCTAACATTTTAAAAAACTCTACCAATTAAAACTAGTACGCAGAGTAAGTTGCAGAAAACTGTTAAGAATTAATTAACTCCCATAGTCTAAGTAGGAGCTGATTATGAACTGTAAAAACAGGGTAGAATCTGCAAAACTTGCCTGAGGCACCTCAAATATGAGTGATAATTAGTAGAGAAAATTTTCTTAAATTAGTCAATTTATATTTGGATTTGGGAAAAAGAATGCATTATATCTATCATTGTTCTGAGAAACTTCACTATTTTAAAGTAGAAAGAAGCCAACACATTTTTAACTATTTATTGTCAAGGGTCCAAAGATAAAACTTGAGCATAGGTATCTGCAAAACTCAGATTCTAGAACGTGGCATCAGACTAACTACAATACAAGGTAGAAAGTATTCTCAATGGAGCAGCTGCAGTAATATCTTTAAAACATGAGTCAGATCCTGGCACTCCTCTGCTCAAAATCCTGCCATGGCTTCTTACTCAGAGTCAAAGGGAACCTCAATGCCTTTTGTGATCTGTTCCCCTACAACCTCTCTGTAGCCACAGCAACCCCCTGCCCTCTGACCTCACCTCCTCCCCTATCACTCCCCAGCACATCATGTCTTTGCTGTTTCTTGAATGTTGCAGGCACACCTGAAAATCTTATCAGCTGTTTCTTCTACCTGGTGTGAACAGAACATGCTCTTTAAAGGGAGGTGAGTTTGGGTTTCCATTTCACAAAGCACAGGGAGGAGAAAGTTACAGGAGTAACCTCTCCTTGGACACTTCTCTTTAATGTGGCAGAGGCCCCTTCTCATCACTATATATATATATATACATGCACACACACACATAATATGCTCCCCTATGACTGGGGGAGCTGGGCACCTTGTATATCTGAGGGACTGATTATTGTTCTTATCCTAGACTGGGTGAGTCAGCCAGGCTCTGGGATACCTTGGGGGTTACTTAGGTGGGGAAAGAGCTAGCATGGGTGTGTGTCTGCCCTTGGGGTAGGTGTAAACCCTTATTGGGGTTAAGCAGACCTCTGCTGTAGACCCTTTCAAGCTATTCCCCTGCTCTTGTTCTTCTCTGTACCATGGATCTAGAGCTGGTCCAAAGATGACCTAGGCCTTAGAATGAAAATTTCTCCCCACCTAGCAATCCTGGCCTCTTCATAATGAGATCTCTATCCAAGGGAGCACTTTTGTCACAGACTAGCAGTGGGTGGGTCGCCAAGCTATTAGTGAGTGCCAATGAAAGCACGAGAACCATGGGGCTTGGAGGGCTTTGTTCAAGACCAATACCTAGTGGAGGGAGCCTTTGGCCTCACAAAAGGATTGTCTTTCATTATCATTTAAGGAATTTTCTGCCTAATAACTGTTTAAATTAATTATATTGTGGATTTTTTTTACTATGTTTAATAAAACCCTATTTAAAAAACTATTCACAAAACTAATCCCTCACCTCCTTCACATCTTTACATATTCTTATGTCACCTTCTCAATGAGGACCATCCTAACCACCACATTTGAAGTTACAACCTGTCGTCTACATGCTCATTCCCCATGCTTTGCTCTACTTTTTTCTTTCATCTCCATGATTCTTATCACCTTCCAATTTCTTTATTGTATTCATTATTTACTTCTTTATTGTAACTACTGTATTTGCTTCTTTATTGTATTTATTATTAATTTCTCTTCCCTTATTAGAATGTAAGCTTCATGAAAATATAGATCTTTATCTGTGCTATCCTCAAACACCTAGGGGATTGTCTGATATCTGGAATGCAGTAGACATTCAACAGTTCCTGGTGTGTACTATGTATTGAATAAATGAAATGATAAATCCAAGATTTTTCATTAGAAAATTAAGTCTGTAGGAAAATACAGCCTGAACCAAGACTAAAAGCCATGAAGAATTAGAAAGAATATAGGAAAACCTAGACTAAAAACAAGGTGGGTTGGAGTGTCTGGACAATGAAATTCTAGAATGAAGAAGTTTAAAGACTCTAAGTTACCCAAAGCTGAGCTTCTTCTATACTTCTTTTAATTTGTTACCTATATTCTATAGTAATCTTTTTGATATTAGGAAGTCTGTAGTAATATTTTTGACACCAGGAAGTATTTTCTGTAAAAGTGTTGCATATGTCTTCTTAGTAATCCAATAAAAGGAAAGTGAAGCCAAATCCATTTTACCACAAACCAGCAATCCAGGTATGAGTGGCAAGAGACCTTTGGGCCAATGACTTATTGTGAATCTGTAGCATTTCCCTCAAAATTCTAACTTGTGGGATTTCACTGACCCTTAAAAACAATTTTCCTTTCATCTAAATTGGCATTTTATCCAGAATTGAGATTTTGTATGAAGCCTTAAAATACTCTTTTATTTCTCTATTTAAAACCGCTGCTCTATCTAAAAATTGACTTAAACTTTAAAATTAGGATAGACTTAGAGGCTGAGATCTATAATATACTCTCAAGATGAAATTTCTCATTCTCTAATCTCCATCAGTGAAGTTTCAGTCTCCTTTTTAAATCTCTATAATAAAAATGAACTAAGGTCCCTAGAAATCTCATGAACGGAGTAGGCAGGCAAGATGAGAAACAAAAGACTAGTAAGCAGGCAAGATTCTATCACTGGTGACAAAATGCAACTATTCTGCTATTTTGACAAATTACAGCCTCCTTTACTCAGAATTCCATTTTCTCTTCTGTCATCATTGCTTGTCCAAACATTTATTTGTACAAACAAATGTGTACAGTTTCTTGCCTATGAATTTATTTACTTACTGACTTTAGGCAAAAAGGAAGGGACGTTTTATCCTATACAGATTCCAGAAAATTCCCAGTCTTTGAATCTATTATGTCACTACCTGGGGCTCAATCTAACCAACCAGAAATGGCTACCCATAGTTCTTACTTTTAAATGATTTTTATAAAAAATAAAATTTATGGCTCAAAGTATGTACAAAATAATGTCCATTAATTATAAACCTAACATGGATGGATACCCGTATCAGGGATTACTAGAAACTGGGTGTGAATTTACTATGAATTTTTTATGGTGACTCTAATATTTGGAGAAGGCAGATGATGTAAATTGCCTACTCTTTTCTTAAGCAATAATACTAAATCGTATCTTCAAATAACATGTAAAAGGTTAAATGTTTAATTCAGCCAGTGATAATTCTCTTCCCTTCAGACTTCATAGTTGTTAATACCCAAATGATCTCATCAGTAGGCATTTTTTTTTACTTTTTTTTTATTCTTATGTTAATCCCCATACATTACATCATTAGTTTTAGATGAAGTGTCCCATGATTCATTGTTTGTGCATAACACCCAGTGCTCCATGCAGAATGTGCCCTCCTCAATACCCACCACCAGGCTAACCCATCCTCCCACCCCCCTCCCCTCTAGAACCCTGTTTGTTTTTCAGAGTCCATCGTCTCTCATGGTTCGTCTACCCCTCCGATTTCCCCTGCTTCATTCTTCCCCTCCCACTACCTTTTTTTTTTTCTTAACATATATTGCATTATTTGTTTCAGAGGTACAGATCTGAGATTCAACAGTCTTGCACAATTCACAGCACTTACCAGAGCACATGCCCTCCCCAGTGTCTATCACCCAGTCACCCCATCCCTCCCACCCCACTCCCCACTCCAGCAACACTCAGTTTGTTTCCTGCAATTAAGAATTATCAGTAGGCATTTATATCCCTCAAATGGCACTAGTGTTCAATGAAGTATCATCTAACCTGGAATGACAGTTGATCACATTCAATTAGGTAGGTAGTGAACATCATAGCCAATGATTGGCAATAAATAAGTACTGAGGGCTGGGCTAATGGGATTTCTAAATTATCTTAATCTTATATTTATAGAAAATAAATGACTTGAACACAAAAATAGATTACAATTAAGAGAAACTTTTATCAGTAGGGAAATCATGGTATACTCATCTATTGGAATATTCTGGAGTCACTTAAAAGATAACTTTGATGTTTAGTATTGACTTGGAAAGATAGCCATCAGTACATTTTTAGCAAAATATTGTAAATAATTAAAATGAATAGCAATGCCCCAATAATACCAGTGTTGAATATCAAACACTTTGCTAAGCATGTAGTGTGCATTTCCTCATTGAATCCTTATATTAAGCCTATAAAGTAGGTACCACTAGAAACTCTATTTTATAAATGAAGAAACCAAAGCTCAGAAACATTAGGTGACTTTTCCTAACTTCACTCAGAAAGGCAATGATAGAGCTTGACTCTAGCCTGTGTCAGACTAAATTCAGGGCCCACATGAGAAACATAGTCTTGAAATTTGTCAAGTACCAAAGTGGTTCTATCTGAGAAGTAAAATTAAACAGTAGAGGAAAAGGAGTAATTTTTATTTTCCCTAATCTCCATTATTTAAATTTTATAATAAATATGTATTTTTCAGATAGAAAATAAATGTATCAATTTCTGAAAAATAATTTTTAAGACAAAAGCTCTTGTGTGAAATTTTTCCACTTGTGCTTTTCTGACTGGAACAGAGACGTTAGTAGTTCTCCAAGTCCTAGAAACTGACTTTTTCTTCCAGGATTAACTTTGAGAACTCTCCTTAGAGGAAGAGCATCTGTTATAAGCTACAGGTATGTCTCTACTCTGTGATGAAATGAAATGACACATGCTGTCATGAGCAACTTTCAGTGTGGAAGATCAGAAACAAAATTGCAACCAGTGAAACAAAGTGGTAGACAAGATGTAAGATTAACAAAGATTAAAGACATGAAAATTAAGATGGTAGAGGCACACTGGGGCTGGAAGAAGATTCAAAGTTTTTGCAATCAACAGCTAGAAAGAGCTTCTAATGAGTCCAAGTCACCAGTCAAAATCACTACTTAAAGGGGTGCCTGGGTGGCTCAGTCAGTTAAGCATCTGACTCTTGATTTAAGCTCAGGTCTTGATCTCAGGGTCATGAGTTCAAGCCCTGTAATGGGCTCCACGCTGGGTGTGGAGCCTACTTTAAAAAAAATGCTTACTCAAATATTTGAGGAGTATTGCTTGGCACACATGACAAGACAAATTATAGTCCATGATAAATTACTTTTATTCCTTTACTTTCCTGGAATATTACATTATATTTGACATATTTGACAGAATGACATATTCTTTCCTTATACATGACATTATCAGGATGCTATTTAACAGGATGTGGAACAGACCCAGTTCTCTGAGCATTACCCTAATGTGGATATATCTGGGAAGTTGAATTCTTTCAACTTCTTAAACAAATGGTTTCCCTGAATCATGTTTAGACTTAAATGTTTTGTCTCAAATGCTTTGTCACACTATGATTCAGAATTAGATATTGTACAGTTTCTTTTTTTTTAATGATTTTATTTATTTGAGAAAGAGAGAGAACGCACAAACAGGGTGAGGGGCAGAGGGAGAAGCAGACTCCCTGCTGAGCAGGGAGCCCCATGTGGGGCTTGATCCTGGGACTCCAAGAGTATGACCCGAACAGAAGGCAGACATTTAACCAACTGAGCCACCCAGGCACCCAGTACACACAGTTGCATAGACACAAATGATAACACAACTTTCATTCAACAAAGAATACTGAAATCTTACAATAATACAGGCACTGTGCTGTATGCTTAGGATAAAATGAGGATCAAGAGATAGAGAATTTGCCATCAGAAAGCTTAACTATGTAGCAGGAGAGACTAACTGAATAAGCAAATGTTAAATTCAGCTATGAGAAGTGATAAAAAAGAGAGATACATGGATGCCTGGGTGGCTCAGTTAGTTGAGTGTCTGACTTTCGATTTAGGCTCACATCATGATCTCAGGGTCCTAGGATCGAGCCCCTCACTGGGCTCCACACTCAGAAGGGAATCTGCTTGTCTCTCTGTCCCTCCCCCCATTCGTGTGCATGTTCTCTTTCTCACTCTTAAATAAATAAATGTTTTTAAGAAATAAAGAGATACACATGATACATGAAAACATGGAAGTGATGATTAAGCTTTATTGATATTTCCAATCACTAGCACAAGAAGCATCCAAATATCTAGGGTTGGGGGATTCCTCTCTTGTCCAGGCAGATGTTTGTTTCATTATTTAGACTGTTTTTTTTCTACTGCAAAATAATTCCACACCAAGAACAAGATGTATTTATTTACTCTTCCTACAAAATCTAGTGCCCTGTCCTTATATGCAGCAACTATAATTAAATATAAAATATTGGAGCACTGCCTTCACTTGGATTCTGTAGCAAAAACATTTGTCCGACATGGTTCAATAAATGGAGGAGGGAAACTCCATGGCAACTGAGGCAATAAAAGAAACTTGATAAAAGAACTGCATGATGACATTTATTTCTGAAAAACATTTATGAAAAGGAAGGGTTATGTTTCTACAGCAACCAACTTTGTTGGGTCCACTAAGCTCTATTAAAAATAAAGAAAGAAACAGAGAGAGAGGGAAGTGAAGGACAGAATGGGATCTAATGTGAAACGGCATTTGAGGCAAAAATTAGGAATGTTGAAGTCAATGTCATTGGAAGAGGAACAGAAAAATCCCCAAGCTGAACATGAGTGTTCCTATCTGGGTCTGTCCCCTTTAACTTGCAGATCAGTGGTTGAAAACACAAGTGCCAATAGGTCAGGTAGATTATGCAAATGAGTAAAGTGGGCCAGGTGGTAACTTGTATAAATACGAGTATAGGCTTCCTCCCAAAGGGTCCTCTGCTACTCAACTCCAAACCAGTATGGCAAAACAAAAAATGTGCTCAGAAACATGAATTTGTCTATATAAGAGATCTCAGTATTAATTTCCTTTTGCTACCATAAAAAATTACCACAAACTTAGGGCCTTAAAACAACACTCCTTTATTATCTCCTATTTTCTGTAGGCCAGAGATTCAGCTAGAGTGTGACTGAACTTGGTCCTCTGTTTAGAGTCTCCCAAGGTTGAAATCAAGGTATCGGCTAAGTTACATTTCTTTCTAGAGGTTCTGAGGATATATTGGCTTCCAAGCTCATCCAAGTTTGGCAAATTTAATTCCTTATGGTTGCAAAGCTGAAGTGCCTGTTTCCTTGCTGTGGATGGCCTTTGCTACTAGAAGCTGCCCACATTCCTTCTCACACCTTCCATGTGACTTCCTTCCTGCAAATGAGCAGAGTCTCTCTAAAGCTTTGACTATCTCAAATGTTACCAGTGGCCACATCTCTCTGCCTTCCAGCTGGACAAAGTTCTTTGTCTTTAAGGGTTCATGTAATTAGATTGGGCCCACCTAGATAATCCAGGATAATCTCTTCCTTTGAAGGTTTGGTCCAGGGTGCCTGGGTGGCTCAGTCATTAAGTGTCTGCCTTCCACTCAGGTCCTGATCCCAGGGTTCTGGGATCGAGCCCCACATCAGGCTCCCTGCTTGGCAGGAAGCCTGCTGCTCCCTCTCCCACTCCCCCTGCTTGTGTTTCCTCTCTCGCTGTCTCTGTCAAATAAATAAATAAATAAAAATCTTTTAAAAATAAATAAAGTTTTGGTCCATAACCTTAATAATATCTGCAAAGCCCCATGTGCTGTGTAATGAAATATATTCTCAGAATCCTAAGTACTAGGCATGGACATCTTTGGGGAGCCATTATTCTGCCTACTACAATCCCAAATTTAAAATGTTGACAAATAATTAACACTACTTGGGCCAGGTGAAACCTATCTGTGGTCCCCATTTTGACTGAAGGATGAAAGCTATGCTCCCTACTTTGTAAGAGAAATGTTATCAACAAGACTAATATTGCACCATACCTTTTAAAATGAAGATAAATATACATTAAAAAGAAAATGGATATTTGGCTTTAAAGTCTGCTTCTACATGCATTTGTTAATACTACCTATAGGTCAAGGTCCTTTAGCATGGACTTGGTTAAAATTTGAATTAATAATCAATATTTGTTTATAAGCTTCCTCTCTTTTGCAACACGATTAGAGTCATTACTATTGTGTATACTGGCTTAAAGGCAGTTTAAATAGGTTGTTTTCTTGCTGGGTTTGACTTATATAATCTATTAGTTTTTTTTTTTTTTTACTGAGTCAAGAGACAGAATTAATATTACCCACAGAAAAATCTCTCATTTGTGTACTCTCATTAATTCTGTAGTAAAATGAACCATGGAACAATATTAAAATATACTGGCATTAAAAGTCTTTTTTAACATTTCATTTGTAATCTATGGCTTCAAACTGAATTTCAATGTAATTTTTAAATGCTGATAATGTAAAAAGGACAAAAAACAGTAGGACTGGGGAAGGTTCACAAGAGACTTGTTCCACCTCCTCAGGTTGCCTCTGAACATGTCTTCACATAATGGGAGGCAAGTGCCTAGGCTTTGGAGATAACTGGATTTGAGTCCAAAAGATGTACAGTCTAGTCTTCTAACTCTGGACAAACTGCTAAGCAAACTGACCTTCAGTTTTCTCCTCTGTAAAATGACTTATAAAATAATTTTACCTATTTCTCACAGGTTGTTGTTGTGAGACAACTCATGGGAAGTGCTTAGACAATGCACAAAGCATAGTACATTCTCACCAATGTATTAACATAACTCTGGTTTTAACTCAGATAATATGTTTGCTTCATATAGAGTTTGCTGCTCAGCTTACTACTTTACCTTCAGTGAATCACTCCTAATTTATCAGTTTCTTTCCTAGTTTCAAAATTTCTCTTAAAAATTCAATCTGAGGGGCGCCTGGGTGGCTCCGTCGTTAAGCGTCTGCCTTTGGCTCAGGTCATGATCTCGGGATCCTGAGATCGAGCCCCGCGTCGGGCTCTCTGCTCAGTGGGGAGCCTGCTTCTCCCTCTCCCGCTCCCCGTGCTTGTGTTTCCTCTGTGTCTCTCTCAAATAAATAAAAATCTTAAAAAATTCAATCTGAAATTATTATTGCCATTTTTTGAAAATTAATATATTTCCAGATACTGACATAAAGACTTACATTATTGCATTTAGGGTTGCACTAGTTAAAAATATTCCATTATAAAAATAATCATTACAAAGACCAATAGGATTGAAAAAAATATATATGATAAAAATATAAGGGGCACCTGGGTAGCGCAGTCAGTTAAGTGTGGGACTCAGTTTCGGCTCAGGTTGTGATCTCAAGGTCATGAGATCAAGCCCCACATAGGGCTCCATGCTCAGCATGGAGTCTGCTTGAAGATTCTCTCTCCCTCTCCCTCTGCCCCTCCTGCTCCTGCTCTCTCTCTCTCTAAAATAAACAAATGGATTTTTAAAAAGATACAACATTGCATATAAATGCGACTAGGTAAAATATACATATGGACTAGACCTAAAGGCAACTAAAAAAATAATTTTGTTAGGGATTATGAGTGGATTCTTTTTCTTTTTTACTAGTATATCATTTTTCAATTAAAATAAGTTGCTAAAAATCCTTAAGAATTGGCAATTGACTTTTAACTTGTATTACAGTTGCATAATAAATTTGAAAAAGAACTCATCATTTACAAATAGAATTTTAAAAGTTGTTTCTATCAACATTAGAGATCACCCAGGCAGGAAGTTTTCACACTGTGCACAGCAAGCCCTAAATAGTTCAGGGAGGTGCCTTGGGTGTAATTACATGGCATGATTGCTATGAAGTATAGAACAAACAGGCAGAGGTCCTAGCCTCTTTAGCTGTGCTTCTATTAGGTACAGTATCACTCTTATTTGTTTTATATATTTATATATTTCATTTTAAGAAAGGTTTATACTGGTCAGGAAAACAAATAATCACCATCCACTTATGTGCAAGATACTGTCGTTCACCAAATACCATTTGCTCCTTTATATTTCTCAGCCCTCCTAGTTGTCTGTTTCTTGCCAATGAAATGTGAGAAGTGATGTTACTTCTAGAATGAGTCAATAAGTCCCAATAGTTCATTTTTGCCCTTGCTTCCCTTGCCTTTGGAGATTTTTCTAGGAAGAAGTTGCTGTGGCTGAGGTCGAAGAGGTTGCTGCCTGTGTTCTCCTTTAGGATTTTGATGGACTCCTGTCTCACATTGAGGTCTTTCAACCAGTTTGAGTCTATATTTGTGTGTGGTGTAAGGAAATGGTCCAGTTTCATTCTTCTGCATGTGGCTGTCCAATTTTCCCAACACCATTTGTTGAAGAGACTGTCTTTTTGCCATTGGACATTCTTTCCTGCTTTGTCAAAGATGAGTTGACCATAGAGTTGAGGGTCCATTTCTGGGCTCTCTATTCTGTTCCATTGATCTATGTGTCTGTTTTTGTGCCAGTACCATACTGTCTTGATGATGACAGCTTTGTAATAGAGCTTGAAGTCCAGAATTGTGATGCCACCAGCTTTGCTTTTCTTTTTCAACATTCCTCTGGCTATTTGGGGTATTTTCTGGTTCCATACAAATTTTAGGATTATTTGTTCCATTTCTTTGAAAAAAGTGGATGGTATTTTGATAGGGATTGCACTGAATGTGTAGATTGCTCTAGGTAGCATTGACATCTTCACAATATTTGTTCTTCCAATCCATGAGCATGGAACGTTTTTCCATTTCTTTGTGTCTTCCTCAATTTCTTTCATGAGTATTTTATAGTTTTCTGAGTACAGATTCTTTGCCTCTTTGGTTAGATTTATTCCTAGGTATCTTATGGTTTTGGATGCAATTGTAAATGGGATCGACTCCTTGATTTCTCTTTCTTCTGTCTTGTTGTTGGTGTATAGAAATGCCACTGATTTCTGTGCATTGATTTTATATCCTGCCACTTTACTGAATTCCTGTATGAGTTCTAGAAGTTTTGGGGTAGAGTCTTTTGGGTTTTCCACATAAAGTATCATATCATCTGCAAAGAGTGAGAGTTTGACTTCTTCTCTGCTGATTTGGATGCCTTTTATTTTTGTTGTCTGATTGCTATGGCTAGGACTTCTAATACTATGTTGAATAGCAGTGGTGATAGTGGACATCCCTGCCGCATTCCTGACCTTAGGGGGAAAGTTCTCAGTTTTTCCCCATTGAGAATGATATTCGCTGTGGGTTTTTCATAGATGGCTTTTATGATATTGAGGTATGTACCCTCTACCTCTATACTCTGAAGAGTTTTGATCAAGAAAGGATGCTATACTTTGTCAAATGCTTTTTCTGCATCTACTGAGAGGATCATATGGTTCTTGTTCTTTTATTAATGTATTGTATCACATTGATTGATTTGCGGATGTTGAACCAACCTTGCAGCCCAGGGATAAATCCCACTTGGTCATGGTGAATAATCCTTTTAATGTACTGTTGGATCCTATTGGCTAGTATTTTGGTGAGAATTTTTGCATCCATGTTCATCAGGGATATTGGTCTGTAATTCTCCTTTTTGATGGGGTCTTTGTCTGGTTTGGGGATCAAGGTAATGGTGGCCTCATAAATCGAGTTTGGAAGTTTTCCTTCCCTTTCTATTTTTTGGAACAGTTTCAGAAGAATAGGTATTAATTCTTCTTGAAATGTTTGGTAGAATTCCCCTGGGAAGCCATCTGGTCCTGGGCTCTTGTTTGTTGGGAGATTTTTGATTACTGCATAAATATAAGAACCTTTTGGGTGCCTGGGTGGCTCAGTTGGTTAAGCGACTGCCTTTGGCTCAGGTCATGATCCTGGAGTCCTGGGATCGAGTCCCGCATTGGGCTCCCTGCTTGGCAGGGAGTCTGCTTCTCCCTCTGACCCTCCTCCCTCTCATGCTCTCTCTCTCTCTCTCTTTCTCTCAAATAAATAAATAAAATCTTTAAAAAAAAATAAGAAGCTTTTGCACAGCAAAAGAAACAATCAACAAAACCAAAAGACAACTGACGGAATGGGAGAAGATATTTGCAAATGACATATCAGATAAAGGGCTAGTATCCAAAATCTATAAAGAACTCATCAAACTCAACACCCAAAGAACAAAGAATCCAATCAAGAAATGGGCAGAAGACATGAACAGACATTTTTTTCAAAGAAGACATCCAAATGACCAACAGACACATGAAAAAGTGCTCAACATTGCTCGGCATCAGGGAAATCCAAATCAAAACCTCAATGAGATACCACCTCACACCAGTCAGAATGGCTCAAATTAACAAGTCAGAAAATGACAGATGTTGGTGGGGATGTGGAGAAAGGGGAACCCTCCTCCACTGTTGGTGGGAATGCAAGCTGGTGAAGCCACTCTGGAAAACAGTATGGAGGTTCCTCATAATGAAAATAGAAAATAGAGCTACTGTACAACCCAGCAATTGCACTACTGGGTATTTACCCCAAAGATACAAATGTAGGGATCCGAAGGGGGTACATGCACCTCGATGTTTATAGCAGCAATGTCCACAATAGCCAAACTGTGGAAAGAGCCAAGATGTCCATCGACAGATGAATGGATAAAGAAGATTTGGTATATATATACAATGGAATATTATGCAGCCATCAAAAGGAATGAAATCTTGCCATTTGCAATGATGTGGTTGGAACTGGAGGGTATTATGCTGAGCAAAATAAGTCAATCAGAGAAAGACATGTATCATATGACCTCACTGATATGAGGAATTCTCAATCTCAGGAAACAAACTGAGGGTTGCTGGAGTGGTGGGGGGTGGGAGGGATGGGGTGGCTGGGT
The DNA here is from genome assembly GCF_002201575.2 of Neomonachus schauinslandi. NCBI lineage: Eukaryota > Metazoa > Chordata > Mammalia > Carnivora > Phocidae > Neomonachus > Neomonachus schauinslandi. The sequence goes on along the minus strand of NC_058409.1, from coordinate 98,499,916 downwards.
GATAGATATTGGGGTGGGTATGTGCTATGGTGAGTGTTGTGAATTGTGTAAGACTGTTGAATCACAGACCTGTACCTCTGAAACAAATAATACATTATATGTTAAAAAAAAAAAAAGAGATAGCAGGAGGGGAAGAATGAAGGGGGGGAATCAGAGGGGGAGATGAACCATTAGAGACTATGGACTCTGAAAAACAAACTGAGGGTTCTAGAAGGGAGGGGGGTGGGGGGGATGGGTTAGCCTGGTGATGGGTATTAAAGAGGGCACGTTCTGCATGGAGCACTGGGTGTTATACGCAAACAATGAATCATGGAACACTACATCAAAAACTAATGATGCAATGTATGGTGATTAACATAACATAATAATAAAAAAAAAAAAACAATGAGGCAATAAAATGCTTATACACAGTTCTCCAATCTCTCTTCTAATGATGAGACAACATAGCAAATCAGGAAGACTCATGTTCAGAGTGGTTCAACTCCAACAGAGGAAAACTCTGTCAGCTGGTCCCTAAGTGACTGTGTGGATCAAAGCCCTATGCCCACCCATATGGGACAGGCAAAATAATTTAATTAAGTTAATTAAAGTTAATTCTGTTGGATTAAACTGTGGAGTAAAGAGGGTTACTTGTTACTTCTGGATAACCTAATCCATCCTTATTAATCCACCTCATTTTAAAGGTGAGGAAACAGGATTGCTAATAATAAAAGTGAGTAGTTCAAGGTCACTGAGATCTGAACTGAAATTCAAGTCTCCTGTCACTCCGGTGAAAAACCCCCATTTTAACGATTTATAATGCCTTAGTGACCACAAAAGAATAATAAGCCATGGTATTGGGGGTAGAATTCCAAACTATTCCAAATTCCCTACATTCCAGATGACAGAAGTCCATCCAGATGCTAGCGAAAACAAATGTGGAGATCTTATAATTTCTGGCATCAGTCCATTCTTGTTTGATAGTTCTCATTATTAGCAATTCCTTTTCTAAAGATATGCCACTGTAAATAATGTAGCAAGGAGCACAAAGGTTCATTCAACAATTTCCGAGCTCTTACTATGTGATAAACATGGAAGTTATAGCAAAAACAGGTATGTAAGCACCGATAAGGAAACAGAGACATGATCCCTGCTCTCATGAAGCTTATAGGCCCATGAAGTGGTATGTATATACATGTATATGAAAACATGCATATATAATATTCATGAAATAGTCACAAAGATAAATCTATGATCACAAAGTTTGGTAAGTTCTATGAATGAAAAATCACACAGTATTACGAGAGCACAAAACAAAGGATCTGATAGTCTGAGGAGTGATAAGGGGTGGAAGAGAGAGAAATGATAAGACACATTTCTGTTTTGCCCAACTTGATAGGTTAGAATGTCATTTGTTGAACTAGAAACAGCGGAAGAAGTCCTGGTTTTTGGTGTGTGAAGTGAGTAAGATGAAGAAACCATGGGTTCAATTTCAAAACATCTGAAGTTAAAGGTATCAGTGTAATTTACACCACAAAAGTATAGATGAGGATGCCAGGAATCTTTGAAGGAATATCTGTACAGAAAATCTTTAAAAAGACACAGCTGGGGAATGACAGCAGATTCACTCAGCTGGAAGCACAGACTCTGCCTGCCCATTCATTTTCAAGTCACTGGCAACATACGCAGATGGCACAGCTGTTGCTCTGTCCCCTCTCGTCTGACAAATGCCAGATGGTGTCATTCGGTGGGTGATCGTTATTAGAGATCAGCCCTGTCAGTTCAGGCCTTAAAGGGATCCCTGAGTCAGGAAGTAGAGGTGGTTGACCTTTAATTCATACCATTTCCCGCCATCCCCTAGGCCAGGTGTGTTCCAGTGCTAAATAAACTGCTCGCTTCCGAATTTTAGAATCCACCAGAGCATTATAATACCCTGCATCGTGCAGCAGCATAGTCTTAACGTGCTTGAAGGCCCTTACAAAAACAACTCAGCACTATTATCAATTATGATTTTCAGTTTTTTAAAGAAAAACAAAACCTCAGAGGTGTGCTATTAGAAAATTTAGAGGGTAATCACTGGCTTCTGGAATCTGGATCGATATGCAAAACCATGAGATATGACTGTACCAACAATGTGAGTTATGGGAGCTGTCATTAGTGAATAGCTGTGTGGCTTTGAGCAAGTGATGTAATCATTCTGGGTCTCGGTGCTATTGTCCATAAAATTGGGCTCATATCCAATTTGGGGTTGTTGTGAGAAAACTGATTAATATAAGGGCTTATTTATGTATGGCACTTGGAAGCTTTCAACACTTATAATCCACAGTATTTTATACATTGACTTGTTTCTGTCTAATACTATAAAAAATAACAGCCACCATTTCCTAAGTGCATACATAGTAGGTACCAGGCACCATCCTAAGTGCTTTATGAGTATCAGTTTATCTAATGTTCACAAAAATCTATGAGGTATTTACTATTTTTTGTTTGTTTTTTTTAATTTTATTATGTTATGTTAATCACCATACATTACATCATTAGTTTTTTTTTAATTTATTTATTCATTTGAGACAGAGATATATACATAGAGAGAGAGAGAGAGCATGAGCAGGGGAGAGGCAGAGGGAGAGAGAGAAGCAGGCTTCCCGTGGAGCAGGGAGCCCGATGCGGGGCTCGATCCCAGGACCCCGGGATCATGACCTGAGCCGAAGGCAGACGCTTAACCATCTGAGCCACCCAGGCGCCCACATCATTAGTTTTTGATGTAGCGTTCCATTATTCATTGTTTGAGAGGTATTTACTATTAATGATCCCAGTTTTGTTTTGTTTTTTTTTCAGATGAGAACACTGAAGCAGAGAGTTACTTGCTCAAGGAGACACAGATTACAAATGAGGGCAGCAGGATCTGAACCTCAGAGTCCATACTCATGTCCATTAAGCTACACTAGCAAGGATGAAAGACTGGAGTGCAATTATGAAGTACATATACGTATGTACTACCTATCTCTTTTTTTATGGACAATGTGAATACTTGAAAATGCTTCTATAAAATTGCAAGGGCATCCTTCCTCAGGCTGGATAGGGAGAAACCCACGTCGTAGGGAGAGATGGAAGAGGTGAGGCGAAGATTTGCAGGAGATGAGGAGGCAAGATGAATATTTTGCTAGCTAAGGACAATCTGATGGCTTTGAGGTGTAGTTGGAAGCATACTTAACTAGAAGCCAGGAGACTTCTGCCCTAGTTCCAGCTTTGTCATTAACAAGCCATCTAGTGTTAAATCTCACATAACCTGTCACTCTACCTTTGTGTCCTCATCTAAAATGAGGACTTGGGTCTAGCATCTAGACCAAACTAATTTAGACTGATAGTCTCTAAAGATTGTCCTTATTCTAATTTAATTTTATTATTATATTAAAATCTAGAAACAAGCTTTGCGCAGTGGCAGTATCGTAGCCAATGAGGTTTATCTGAGGCGTGATTATTGCTAATTGAAAACTAAAATCTAGAAACAGCATCTTCAGCCACAAAGACTACCAGCAGTATCTTTTCATCTTAGTAATAGGATTTTTAATTAAATTTTTCATTAATTTTAATGAATGTAGTTATGCTACTTAATTCAAGAAAATTGAATAGACATATTTTTTATCTAGACTGGGGAACTGAGTACTTGTGTTTCAGTTTGTAACCTGCCACTAGCTGTAGACTCTTGGGTAAGCCCATGCTTGACTATGAAGCTCAGTGTCCTGAACAAAAGGGGTAATTTCCATATTCTTTTTCCTGATATAACATTAATCATGGTCCAGTTTTAACTAAGTTAATAAACTTTTGGAAACAAGTTTTTTATACCTGTTTAATTATTTTTTGAAAAGCACCTTAAAAAACATCATTGCCTTCTAAAGAGACAAAGTTATAAGGATCCTCAGCTGGTGATGTTATGTAGTACAAATCTACAGTTAACAGAAAGCCTCTGGGGACTGCTTCTTTTCTAAAGGCACAAGGCTAAGTGGTGGCTAAAAGTTCCAGGGTTTTGCCTCCTGACTTTCTGATTTGTCTGACTAGGAAACTTTCCACTACTAGTAATTAGCACCCTCTAGACATCTGTTTCTTTGCGGAAAAAAAATACATAAGCCACAGAAAGATTAAATCTAATTATTATAATTTCCATTTCTGGGGCAAGGCCTTTTCATAAATAATTATGTCTTAGTGCAAAACTGGCAAATTTTAGGCACTGGCCCTATCATTCATAATAATAAGTAGATTTATAACCCACAAGCTCATTAGCTACAGAAGGCTAATTAGGACTTTAACCAAAAACACCAGTATATGAAACACTGAGGTAATCACAACATTTTGGCTCTGAAAACACCCGCTTTTTACCAAATGGACTGCATATCCAGACCGCAGGGCAAGAATGAAGCAGTAAATACAACACCAGGAAACAGGGGTTTACAGCTCTTTATGAAATTACCCTTGGATAGAGGCAGGTTCTGCTTTCCTAAGGATGTATATACTTAAAACATGTGTGAAAGAAGATCATGGCAGAATAAAATACTAGAAAGAGCAGTGCACAGGCATGAGAAAGACCACAGGTCTACTTCTGGCTTAAACACACTACCCTGTCTCTCAGCTTCATTTCCTCCCATTTGATATGAGAACATTGAACTAAATACCCTCTCAAGTCCATTTCTAATCCTCATATATAAAGTAAAAGAATTAAAGCAGAGACTCATTTCTCTTCCTAGTTAATAAGATGCATTTATTTTATTAAACTCTATTTTATTAATTTTACACACACTTTACACTTCACTTATATGGGCCAGGCACTGTTCTAAACTCTTCATAGAAATGCCTTATATGCAAACAATGAATCATGGAACACTACATCAAAAACTAATGATGTAATGTATGATGATTAATATAATAAAATTTAAAAAAAAGTAATGCCTTAAAATAGATAGTATTATTATCCTACCTTACTGAGTGAAGAAACTGGACCATTGACAGATGTTAAACAATTGGCCCAAGGTCACACAGCTAGTGTTTCTCAATCCATGTGCACAGCATGCTGGTATGCCATAAATTCTTCACAGCCAAGTGCTAATCAGAGCCAAAGTCTGATCACAGCTGAATGTTGAACAAGATCTTTATTTATTTTAATTACAACCGATATACACTATTACTGAAATGTCTGACAGAAGTTATTTACATGCCTCTGTAATGTGGTGATTTTCCTTTTCTAAAAGATAATTATCCATATTTAAAATTATATTGTGGATATATACTTATTTTCCATCTCCTGCCACTATGTATAAACTCCATGAAAACAGAATTTTCCCTGCCTTGGACATTATTCTATCTCCAGAACCTAGAATAAATAAGTAAATAAATGAGACTCTCTTTTCTCAGTGATTTGAAGATAGATTAGATTTGAAGAAACAGACTCTGAAGACAAAAGTTGGGAAATAATTAAAGTACCTATATATGAAAAGTCATAAAAATTGAAGTCATATGTCTTTCAACAAAAACAATCTACAAACATGAATTCTTATCGACACTACCATAATTGTCATTAGTCAGATTCTAATAACTTTACATATTTGTCATTTTAATACATGTTATTTGCTATATTGCTTATTGTGGTTGACTACCCCTAGTCAACGCTACCCCTAATGATTCTTCTAAGTTAATAATGGTAAGCCCATCCCTTTTCCAATAGTTGGCTCAAGAACAATAATTCTCTTCAGATATAAGTAGGTAGTTGTTGGGTGAGATTATAGGAAATACCTCTTCTGTACTTACTGGCTGCTGTAAGAAGATACATTCTCTCTTCTTACCCTGTCTAGATGTGAAGCCTGGAATCACTGGCCCCATTTTGCAGAAGGAATGGTAGAAAAGAGAGATGAAAAAAAAGGGGATTCTAGATGATATCACTGAACCACTGAACATCAGAGGTAGCCTACCCTACCTCAGGATTTCCAGTTATGACAGATTATAAATTTCCTGACAGATTAAAGCACTTAGAGTTGATTTTTTTAACATGTACCAAATTCATTTAGACAACCCTGCAAGAGAATGTTTCTTTAATTACCACTGTTATCCAATGCACTTTTTCCCATGATAACAGAGAAGTTCAAAAGAGAACTGCTTCCCTCTCCTGAGCCAGTCCTCTGTAGCTGTCACTATTAACTTTCACGGCATAGAGCCATGAATCTCCATCTGACATTTTCCCATCAATCACCAGGGAGTCCTGCTTCCTCTATTTTCATCAGTCTAATGTTCATAGATGGTCATTAAATCTTGATATGTTTAATTCTCTTAGACTAATTGGTACACCTCTGATCTTTACCACATTACGATTGTTTCACTCACTAATAATAGTGTTGGTATTTGGTTTGGTGAGAGAATCCAAAACTTCACTTCTATAGTGGCTATTTGTTACAGTTGCTTCTTTGATGTTCTCAGTATATCCTCACAGCCCTAAATTGGACATAATAGGAAATTAGAGATGAAAAGTCAAGATGATATTATGGGATTAGGTGAAAAAATGGAAAAAATATAAAATATTGTTCATTAAATCATGAGCATCTGCACTCATTATATTCATCCCAAACCAAGCAATTTAGTTGAATTTAGCAATATGGCAGAAGCCAAATACTTCACTCCAAACTTCAAGGCTTTCCAATAATAGTAATTTTTCTCCTTATTTCCTCCTAAGAAATTTGCTTTTGATTACATGTCAAAGCTGTTTCTGACTTCCTAATAACCTCTTGCTAACTCCTCACTATGCCCTTCAACATGCTTTTCTTCCCATCTAAAAAAATTTGTCTTATCTTTGCATAAATCCAGGCTATAACTCTCTCTGAATCCAGTTGATGATTAATAAGATGAAATGAGGCAATATGAACAATACTGGAAAACTGGAAACAATGAATACGTCCAACAGATGAGAATAGCTAGCTATGGAATATGCAGATTGTGAACCGATACGCAACCAGCAAAGGCATACTGGAGAAGAGTATACATGATACATTCATATGTGGAAAAAAGAGGTCCAAACATTATAAATTCATCAACTGACAATATCTAGTAGGCTCTCTCTGTGCCACCTACTAGGAATATAATGATGAGCCAATTGCACTTACTGCCCACCTTTCACATTGTAGTGAGAGTAACAAATACTAGTCTAATAATTACATGATATAAAGGAGACCTACAGGGACATATACCTAAGTGTAATAAGGATACTTAACCCAACTGAAGGGCCAAAGATTAAGCAGAGATTTGAAAGATGCTTTGTGGTTAACCTGATAAAGAAAGGAAGAAAGCCTATTCCAGGAAGAAAAAGAAGCAAGAATAAAAGACCTTATGGTAAAAAAGTAAAGATACATTTTAGGACATAAAATAAGGCCAGGAGCTGAAGAGCAAAAAGAGGGGGAGTGGGGTGGGAAGCAGTGTTTCCCATATGAATGTGTTAATTTTGATATTGCAGAAGCTTCATCAAGTGGACTAAAATGTGTCAAGTGCTTCCTGGAGTTATGCAGCGCACAACATACACAACTATATTTAGTAGCCTTGAGGGACACTGTGATGCAAGATGATGCTAAAATAGTAAGACGTTACAGCATCTTAAAATCTACAACAAAGAGCTTTCTCTTCATCTCAGGTGTAATGGAAAGCCATTGAACGGTTTAAGGATCGAATGTGTGGTTCACAAAGATCATTCTGGCTACAGTGTGCAGAACAGTTTAGAGAAACAAGTGTGGATGGGTATCAGACCAGTTGGAAGATTATTGTAGCAGTCCAGATAAAACACAATGGCAGGTTGACTACTGATGGCCTTAGTTACAGTACAGCTGAAAATAGCTCACTGGATCTGGGAGATGTTTTGGAAAAAAAGAAAAAAATATATATATCACTAAGACTTGGGGTGAATTCTATATGAGGACAGAGGAAAAAAGAGATGTTAAAAATGACTCCATGTTCTGCTTATGTAACTAGAATACACTAGATGAAAGTGTTGCATTTACAGAGATGGGAAAGAGTTGAAAAAGAGCATTTGGAGCTGAGAGATTATATGATGTGGTCACATACTGTATCATCCTATGTTTATAAAAGAACCAAAATATAAGCTCAGAGAGGGACAAAATTTTGAAGAAAATAAAGTCAAATATTAACATTTTTAAAATAGTCACAGTGATAACAGAGACTATCAAATTATTGTCTTGGCTTTTTTTTGCATATTTAAAATATTTCAACATTTTTAAAAGGCTTTTTAAAAGCATGCCATCCTAGTCTTTGTGTTATACCCACCCTACCAATTACTACTCTGTGACTTTCCTTCCCCTCTGATATCATGTACTTTCCTTTTGAAGAATTCATAAATTCTACACTTTCTAAGGCTTTGCTGTGTCCCTGATGCCCTATTTGCCACAAGCCCCTGCTGGGGAAAATCTAGTTTCTCCTGCCTTCTTGCAGTCTCCCCAACAGAGCCTAGTTCAGAGCTTGCCATTCAGACGCACTCCATGCATATTGCACATTGGCTTTTTATCTACTTCTACAGTTTCCCTGGGAACATTTGTGAAGGATTGTTCTAGCTCCATCAAGAGAACTGCCAGTGCAATTTAATTTAGCATATCATAAAGTACTCTGCAAAAACAAAAGAGGAAGGAAAAAACTAACAAATGAGGCTTTGGCTGAGAACAGGACAAGTTTATAATTTATGATGTGCTCCCAACCAGAATTTACTCCCAGGAGGTAAGGAATGGCACACACACCAACAAATCACCATCCGCTCCCTATATCCTGCCCAGCTCAGAGCAGTCTGCTAATCTACTGCCTTTCACTCAGCTCCCCAGTATAATTTGGTAAATTAGCAATAAGGTCTGGCCTAAGTGCATTTCACATGTAGTTAACTATAATAATGCATATGTTATGCTTCGTTTACACAATTCATTACACCTATTTCCACTGGTTGATTTTAGTTTTTATTATTGTTTCAATGTTATTTCAGGAGCTAAGAGAAATTGATGCCTTAGCAAACTCACACAATGGCTCATGTACTTTCTATGTAGGGCTTCCCTGAACTTCCTTTGAACTGCTAAAGGACGAAAGGTAATCCCTACCTCTCATATGCCACCTTGCAATAACCATTTTCACTGTACATAACTCTATTGAAAACTTCCAGGGTCCTTTTATGATTTTAAAGTAAGCTGAAAAAGCAAAAATAAAACAAAACAACAACAAAAAAAGGAATGAGAGATTCTAATGCCTCAACAATCTGTTCCAAGATGAGTGGCATCGTACTACCACTGAACTTCTCAAACCTAAAACATTGGCCCCTGTGGAGCTCCAGGACTCCGACAGATGTTAAGGCTTAATTTTTTAAAAAAGATAGTTGTTTCTCAAATTCTGTCCTGAGAGAAAAAATACTGGTGAATTTTTATTGCAGGAAAGGCATCTCCAGGAAAATAAATGCAAATTAGATGTGCTGCTATTAATTTTCAAGAGGCCACATAGATGTTCTCAAAATTTTTGGTCTCACAATCCCTTTAAGCCCTTAAAAATTATTGAAGACCCCTAAAAGCCTTTGTTTATATGGGTTTTATCTCTCTATTGACTAAACAGATTTGAAAATGAAAACTAAGAAATTTTTTAAAGTTACTTATTGATTCATTTAAAATAATAACAGTAATAAATGTTCACAAACTTGAACATATTTTTATGAAAATAATTTTAAAATAATTTAGCAAGAACAATATTGCTTCACATTTTTGCAAAAGTCTTTAATGTCTGGCTGGATAGAAAATAGTAAAATTCTATTTTCTTGTGAACTCAATCTGTTGCAAATTCATCATTTTGGTTAAAGAATATATAGGAGAGTTGGAAACATGGTAATTCATGTGAAAAGCAGCTAGTTCAGCTTGTAACTCAAGTGGCCACCAGACCAGTAGCCAGCAGGACTGCTCTTTGTGTACTTTCTATTTTGACAGAAAGAATGTTAAAAAGATGTATACTCTAAGGTTAAGATTTATTAAAATTAATGTTTGTACTGATCATTATGGATGTGAAATCAGCCTTTTTTTAAAAAAATTATTTTTTTACAGCAGTTTTAGGTTCACAGCGAAATGAAGAGGAAGGTGGTAAGACTTCCCATATACTCCACACTCTCCCACATGCAGAACCCCCTCCACAGTGGCATGTTACAACTGATGAACCTACACTGATACATCATAATCACCAAAAGTCCATAAGTTACCTTAGGGTTCACTCTCCGCGTTCTACATTCTATGAGTTTGGACAAATGTATAATGACGTATATCCATTAGCATAGTATCATACAGAGTATTTTCATTACCCTAAAAAATTCTGTATTCTACTTATTCATCCCTCCTCTGCACTCAACTCTTGAAAACCACTGATTTTTTCACAGTTTCCACAGTTTTGCATTTATGTTGATGAGAGATATTGGTCTATAATTTTCTTGTACCATCTGTCTGGTTTTGGTATTAGCATAATACTGGTCTCATAGAATGAGTTAGGAAGTATTCCCTCTGCTTCTATCTTCTGAAAGAGATTGTAGAAAACTGGGGTAACTCCTTTAAATGTTTGGTAGAATTCACCAGTGAACCCATCTGGGCCTAGTCCTTTCTGTTTTGGAAAGTTATTAATTACTGATTAAATTTAATAGTTATAGGCCTATTTAGCTTGTCTATTTTCTCTTGTGGGTTTTGGCAAATTGTGTCTTTCCCTTTTTTAAGATTTTATTTATTTATTTATTTGAGAGGGTGGTGGGGAGCACGAGTTGGGGGGCAGCAACAGGCAGAGGGAGAAGCAGAGTCCCACTGATCAAGGAGTCCAACATGGGATCATGACCTGAACTGAAGGCTGACACTTAACCCACTGAACACCCAAGCACCCTGGCAAATTATGTCTAAGAATTGTCAATTTCAACTAAGTTATCAAATTTGTGAGTATAGAGCTATCCATAGTATTCATTATCTTTATTAACCATAACATCTGTAGTGATGTTTCATAACTGTTTCATAATTTGGTGTCCTCTTTTTTTTTTTTCTTAGCCTGGCTAGAGACTTATCAATTTATTGGTCTTTTCAAAGAACCAGCTTTTGGTGTCATCAATTTTCTCTATTGATTTCATTTATTTTTGCTCAAATGTTTATTATTTCTTTTCTTCTGCTTACTCTGGATTTAATTTGCTTTTCTTTTTCTAGTTTCCTAAGGTGGAAACTTAGATTACTGATTCTATACATTTTTCTCATTTTCTAATATGTATTCAAAGCTACAAATTTCCCTTTATGCACTGCTTTCACTCTATCCCACAAATTTTGTCAGGTTGTGTTTTCATTTTCATTTAGTTCAAAATATTTTTAAATTTCTTGAGATTTCTTGAGACCTTGTGTTATTTAGAAGTGTGCTATTTAATCTCCATGCATTTAAGATTTTTCTGTTTATCTTTGTTATTGATTTCAAGTTTAGTTCCATTATGGTCTTAGAGTAGATATTGTACGATTCCTGTTCTTTTAAATTTGCTAAGGTGTGTTTTATGGCTCAGAATATGGTCTATCTTGGTGAATATTCCATGTGAGCTTGAGCACAGTGGGTCTTCTGAGGTTGTCAGATGAAGTAGTCTATAGATGTCAATTATATCCAACTGATCGATGGTATTGTTAAGTTCAAATATGTCCTTACTGATTTTCTCCCTGCTGGATCTGCCCATTTTTAATAGGGGATGTTGAAGTCTTCAACTACAAAACTGGACTCACCTATTTCTCCTTACAATTCAATTAATACTTGCCTCATGTAGTTTGATACCCCGTGGTTGCATTAAGGATCATTGTCTCCTTGGAGAGCTGATTCCTTTGTCATTATGTAATGCCCTTTTTATCCCAGATAATTTTCGTAGCTTTGAAGTCTTCTCCAACTAGAATTAACATAACTACTACTACTGTTTTTGAATTAGTATCAGCATGGTATATTTTTCTCCATTCATTTATTTTTAATCTATATGTGTCATTATATTTAAAGCGGGTTTCTTGTAGACAGTATAAAGTAGGACCTTGTTTTTTGATCAACTCTGACAATCAATCTTTTAATTGGTGTTTAGACCACTGATAATCAAAATGACTACTGATATAATTGGATTAATACCTACCATATCTACTTTTTTAGTTTTGCTCTTGTTCTTTGTTCTTATTTTTATCTTTCAGTTTTTTTCCGCCTTTTGTGGTTTTAATTGAACATTGCATTTTTTCTTTCTTTAGCATATCAATTATGCTTTTTCCCCTTTGTTTAATGGTTGTCCTAAACTTTGCAATATATATTTACAACTAATCCAAATCCACTTGCAAATAACACTGTACCATTTCATGGGTAGTGTGAGTACCTTATAATAACAAAATTATTCTAATTCTTCCCTCCTGTCCATTGTATCACTGTTGTCATTATTTTTTTTTTCTCTCTGGTTTCTTTAGGGATTTTCTCCTTAACTTTGATTTTCTGTAATTTGATAATGATAGAGCTATGTGTAGTTGGGGTTATTTTTTGTAGGTGAGGGGCTAGAGGGCACTTACCTCCTTGGTATTCTCTGAGCTTCCTGGATCAGTGGTTTCAAGTGTGACATTAATTTGAGGGATTTTTCAGTCACTATTATCTCAAATATTTCTTTGGTTTCTTTCTCTCTTTTTTCTTTTGATATTCCCACTACACATGTTATACATTTTATACTTGTTCCACAGCATCTGGATATTCTAGGATTTTTTCAGTTTTTGTTCTCTTTGTATTTGTTTTCTTTTTTTTTCTTTTCGAGAGAGAGAGAACAGGGGAGGGGCAGAGAGAAAGGGAGAGACAATCTCAAGCAGGCTCCATGCTCAGCAAGGAACACAACATGGGGCTCGATTTCCCAACCCTGAAATCATCACCTGAACTGAAATCAAGAGTCAGATGCTTAACTGACTGAGCCACCCAGGCACCCCTGCATTTCAGCTTTCAAGGTTTCTAATAACATATCCTCAAGCTCAGAGATTCTTTCTTCAGCTGTGTGTCCAGTCTACAAATAAGCCCATCAAAGGCATTCTTTATTTCTGATACAATGCTTTTGACCTCTAGCATTTCTCTTTAGTTTTTTTCTTATGATTTCCATCTCTCTGCTTACATTACATAACTATCATCCTATCTACTTTACCTGACAGAGGCCTCAGCAAATTAATCACGGTTGTTTTAAACTCCTGGTCTGATGATTCCAACATCCCTGTTATGTCTGGCTCTGATGCTCACTCTGTCTCCTCAAACTGTGTATTTTGCCATTTAGTATGCCTTGTAATTTTTTTCTTAATAGCAGGCAGGACGTACTGGGTAAAGGAACTGCTGTAAATAGACTATTAATAATGTGGTGGTAAGGTGTCAGAGGAGGGGAAGCAATCTATAGCCCTATGATTATGTCTCAGTCTTTTAGTAAGCCTATGCTTCTGTTTTGTGAATAAAACAGGTGATTCTCAGTTGTTATATTTTTCTCCTCTCCTGGGTGGGAGAGAATGGCTAGAAAGGGCTGGTATTAGATATTTCCTTTCTTCCATGTGGAAAGCTTGAGGGATCCGGAGTTGGGTATCACCCTTCCCCAAATCAGTTAAGCTCTGATAATGCCCCAGCAGGTTAGGCTCTTGTTAACTAGTTTTTCCTGAAGGTAGACCTTGTTAAGTATAAAACAGAGTGCTCTGGTGTATTTCAAAATTTTTCCTTTTACCCTCCCCCAGACCAAGCAGGAGAGGATATTTATTATGAGAAACTGGCTGTGCTCCTGGAGGTAAATGTCACAATACTGTAGCATATTCCCTATCCCTGGGTTCCCCTGGAGTTTTTACTCTCAGAGTTGTCCACACAGAGCCTCCAGAAATTTGTCAATTACAGTTCAGGTTTTCCTACCTGTAAAGGAACTCAGTTTTTTCCTTCCTATGTTCCCTCAGGAATAACCTCCTATGTGTCTCCTTTACTTTTACATAGAGAACAGTTTACTTCTGACACTTCTGGTCACCAGATATGTGGTGGTTTTCCCCAACACCAATGAACAATTCTCGGACACCAGCAGGTGTCCCATGCCCTCTCCAGATGCGCCACTCTCCCAGCACCTCCATGTGTTCAACAACCCGGAAGCTCTCCAAACCCCACACTTTGGGAATTGTATGGAAGCATGACCAATATCATGTAGGCATGACCAACCATTAACTCCATTTTTAGTCTTTATCCCTTCTTAAAGAGAATGGGGGGGTGGGGCTAAAAATTCCAAGTTTCTAATCATGGCATGGTCTTTCCTGGGACTAGCCCTCATCCTGGAGCTCACCCAAAGTCACCTCACTAGAGCAAAAGACACTCCTACCAACAGGAAATTACAAGAGTAAAAGGAGGTCTGTGTCAGGAACAGAGGTCAAAAACCAGTATTAGAAGGAGAAACACTCCTAAGGTTCTCATCACTTAGAAAATTATAAGAGTCTCAGGAGCTCTATGCTGGGGATCAGGGACAGATTTTATGTATGTATGTATGTATGTATGTATGTATGTATGTATGTATTTTTTCCTATTACATCATACTACCCTAGCTCTGGTTTCTGCTCTTGAGTCTTTGCTCCAGTAAGTCATGATTCTCTATAGTTCTCTATCTGTCTCTCCAATCTTAGGAGCAGCATTGTTAATGTTTTAGTTTGTTGAACATTTTATCATTGTTTAGGATGGAGTGGTGACTTCTAAGCTCCTTATGTGTGGAAACTGAAGCCTTTTTTTCCTGAACTATGAGTGCCTAGTAGTTAAGAATACAATATCTACCTGTACAGTTTGCTGCCACAGCGTCGATTTGTACCAAGGCACAAGCAGTTTTATCTACTATTGTCTTTGTACTGTTACGGCAAATCCCAAACACTAAAATAATGAATAATGTATTATTATTATTATAAAAATAGTTTTGACCTTGTGGATCCCTGAATCTCAGGATTCCCTAGGGGTCCATGGATCCCACTTTCTGAGAATCATGATCTTAGAATTTAGCACACATGAAAACTCTTATCCTGCAAACTACTTTAAGATTATATACAAAGGTGGAATGGTCAATGATCTACACCTCTTTCTCTAAAAAATGTTCCTGTTCAACAGCAACTTTTCTCTAAAAACAAAAATAACTCAAGGCACCCACCCCTCCCACCACTTGATTACCTCTTGCTATCACAGAAATGAAGCTAGAAATAACCAACACAATTGCCTAATCTGGAAACTGAGACCAAGAGAGGAAAATTCACTAGGACAAGACTCTAATTTTAACTTCCCTGATTCCCAACCAAATCATGTTTTATATTTGTATATATGACTTTACACAACCATTTAATTCTTCCCTCTTCAGTATGTTTATTCCCCTCTCTCCCTCTTTGTTCTTCATCTTTTAATCAGACACACTCCTAATCATACACAGCAATGTCATTTGTGTATGCTTTGCTAGTTCAAGCTAAAATATCTTTAAAATATTGTTTCTGTGTGGCTTGACTACATTTAAAACTGTGTGCTAGCCCAAAGCAATTAAAAATGGTTTAGTCTAAATTTCTGAATGATAAATTTTAAGCAGAAAACAGAATGCACACAACTCCTATTATCTTTGCATGAATTTAAAATCTTTCCAGAGGACAAAATATTGTTTAAATGTAAATAGTTGCAGTGGAGAGGAAATGAGTTTACCCTGTAATGCTGTCTATGAAGATAGCAGTTTATTCCACCCTTCAGTGTCTGTAACCTTGCCTAAATTAAATATAATGAGTAAGAAACTATTGAGAAAGGAAAGCAGAAAGTGCAAGAGTAGAAAAATGCAATCGGTATTTTCAGTCCTAAATTACAGGTTTACTAATCTAGATGCACCATATTACGGATGTTTCTTGATCCATTATAAATGAACCACAGTAAATTACCTCCTACACAAAATAAAATTGTTACCTTAACCCAAAAGAAAAACTGATGTGAGATGATGTGAGAATCTAGCATTGGTTCATAGAATTAAAAATGTTCCTATCTGAAATCTACGATGCCTTTAGCTATTAAAATGTGGTTAATAATTCTCTTGTCAGTCATTTAAGTGTATTTAGGTCTTGGTAATTGAATTTAAAAGAGCACTTCATCATAGAGAAAGAACAAACTGGGTTTGAACATCTTTCCCAAAGAATTGTTAAAGGGCATTTCTATGCCCAGTGTATGGAACAAGCTGGTGGCCAATGTAAACTGAAAATATCCAGAAAGTAAGGTGTCATGTCGATTCTAAGATCTCAATATAATACTCTGAGTGCCAAGGACCCTATTAGAAATGGACCTTGTAAAGCCAAATTTCCTTATAGAGCTTAAAAGGTAAGTTTTTTTATACTTGAGAATTATACTTTAGCTTTTTCTAGGTTTTATGTAATGCAGATCTAAAGATGGCTCTTGCTTATGCCAACTGAGCATATCATTCAACAGACAGTTCTGGTTTATATTGCAACAAACAAACATGGTGAACCACACACTTCCTGTCAATTTTTCACGGTCTTTACTGGCTAAAATTTAGTGAGAACAGTGCTGTAGATTTCTGTTTGTTCTGTTACAAAGGCACATTAACTAGATGTGCATGGCTGTAAATTTAATATATTATCCAGCTTTCAGATTTTAGCCATAACAAATTGTTAAAAACTGGAACTCATTTTTGTATCATATATTATAAATTATAAGGGATTATCTAAAATTTCAGCATATTTCTGAACCACTGGTTGAAATACTTTTTCCAATATCTTTCTACAATTTTATAGACATTACATATCTAAGTCTAACATTCTACAATCTGGAGGGAAAAACTGAAACAGTGGGTGAGTGCCCTGCGGGGTTCTTGGTATGTTAGTGTAACTTCAAGGCACTAAAAACAGACCTGAAATCCTTACCTGCTATGGCTATAGGCTGAATAGCTTTTGGACAAATATTGGGAATAGAAGAACTCCTGACAATCAGTTCTTTCAGGCCAGTTTTATTTCATTCATTTCCTAACTATGGATGGAATAGAATGCTAGCAGATAATTACTAATGAGCCACAGTAAATGATCTAGCAATGCCAAGTCTGACAATTCTGTAGGCAAAAAGAATCACTCCAAATTCAAGGGAAGGACTAACCAGAATAAATGTGAATGTCTGATATTCACCTTTGCTGAATAAACTGAAAACATTACCCTGGAGACATTACTCCAATCTCAGCTATGAATTGGGGGTGAAATTAAAAGTGGAAAGTGAGAAATATGACAATATGCCTCCATTTTATAAAGAGCAAACATTTTTGGTTCAATTGTCACTCAGTGTGACAGAAGCAAAGTATTTTGAGATGAAACTGGCACAGAGAAGCAGAAAGCTGAGAGGAAGAGGAGGAATTTAAATTTATGTTCAATGTTCTAGGTACATTTCCAGAATATCAAGAGAATATGAGTAATGATAGCAGCCACATTTACTGGGCATTTGCTATAATAATAATCCTGTCCTTTATATGTCAAAATGAGACCAAAGGAAGCATATATTAAAATTCTTTTTCAGGTAAAGAAAGAAGTGAATACAAAAGGGAGAAGAATACAGTAATAAAAATCATTTTCAACTCTACAATACTTCAAACTCAGACTCCACTTGCTGAATTACTTAACCAAACTGTCATTCCATGAAGGTTAACAGAATTTTTACGTATCTATTATATATGTTTGATGTTTTATAAGTCTATAGATAGATAGATGATAGATGATGGATAGATGGTAGATGAATACATATAGACATATTTATATAGACATATATAAATAGATATGCATACATATATTAACGTATATATAGGGAGACAGACAGACGGGAAGAAAGAAAGCTTTTATAAATCTTCAAACTCATCCCAGAGTGAAATTCCCTGGGTCAGAAAAGAAACTGGGCCACAGCTCCTTTTCATTAAAATTGCATCTGAACCATTTATTCGGCCTAACTATGACTATCCTCTTTTATCAGATGAACTGGGTCCTTATGAAAAAATACGGATTTTCAGCACTAGATCACAAGCTTGAGTCTACCCTGAGCACCTTTACAAAGAAAAGTGTTAACTGTGTCTGTAGGAATTTTAAAGATAAAATGTACTTCCACAAATATAATAAAATTTAGATTCTGTGCCATCAAGAGGGGCAGCAGGGGGAGAGTTCTGCGGTTCTTAACCATTAATGGTTTGGTACATGTACCCAAAAAATGGGGCTATTTTGGTCACACAGACCAGAAGCACCCTGTTTAATCAAACCAAACCAGACCCAAGTTGTGCCAGAATTCTCTAAGTAAGACTGTGTAATGACACTTAAAGACAATTTGAAGTGAATAAGAGAGAGAATCACAAATACCGTATGATCTCACTTATATGTGGAATCTAAAAAAACTGAACTCATAGAGACAGAGAACAGAATAGTTGTTGCCAGAGGTGGGGGATGGTGAGTGTAATGTACACGATTGTGACTATAATTAACAATACTGCATTGTATATTTGAAAGTTGCTAATAGAGTAGATCTTAAAAGTTCTCAACACAAGAAAAAAATCATAACTATAGAAAGATGGGTATTAACTAAACTTATTGAGGTAATCATTTTACAATATAAACATATCAAATCATTATGCTGTACATGTTAAACTAATGTAATGTCATATGTCAAGTATATCTCAATAAAATGGGAAAAAAGTAGAAGGTAGACCAATGTAAAAGAGTATAAAAAGTTCACCTGTTTGACTTCAAATTCCCTACTGCAACTAGTCTTTAAGAAAACATCGCATGTTAGGGCACCTGGGTGACTCAATTGGTTAAGCTTTGGACTCTTGATTTCAGCTCAGTTCATGATCTCAGGGTCATGAGATAGAGCCCTCATTGGGTTTGGTGCTGGGCATGGAGCCTGCCTAAGATTCTCTATTACCCTCTCCCTCTCCCCTCCCCCTGTTCATGTGTTCTTGCTTGCTTTCTCTCTCTCTAAAAAAAACAAAGAAACAAACAAACAAAAAAGATCAATTGTTAAATGTTGATATAGAGTTAAAGGAAACCCAAAATTATTTGAAAGAACTATTAAAATATCCCCCCATATTCCAACTATTTAAAACAAAACAAAAAATTTAAACACATACCAGTTTTAGGGAAAATGACTAAAAATGAAATGGAATTCATTCAATTGTTTGAGCCTTGGGTGATTTAGAAAGTCCCTGAAACAGGAAGCAAAGACTATCTAGAACAGCTATTTGAGCTAAAGTAGGAGGACCTCAAAGGCCCTCTCAAGTTTCATATCCACTACATTTCTCACTACTAGGTTATACCCATTACCTCAGTTTGATATGATAATTCTTGTCTTCTTTGTTGGTAAAGTAGATATGTCTCTCCCTGGATTAAATGGAATGAACTTAAAATACAAATAATTTTAAACTAAGAATAACTAGAGATGTAAAAGTAATTATAGGTGTGGGTTAAATGTTCTATTATAAGTAACTGTGGAGGGATTTTTGTTCTAACATATGTTCAAATTTTTCAAAAAATTATAGTATTTCTAATTATATTTTAAATCAAAGCTATTTATATCCAACAATGTCAATATTTTATTTCAAATAAAATGTGTAAGAAAAAACACATTATGACATCAAAATCTGAAAGAAAGAATATCCTAAGAGATTTCTAATTTTCCTCTCAAAATGAGGTAAAAGGAGTTTTCAAAGACATGCCTCATCACTTGACAGCAATATCCAGGGATGACAATTATACTTTGATCAAGCTAAACAATAAGGAATATTCCCAGGTTTACGGAATGAGATATATTTGATTGTTTGCATGCTACTAAACAAGTTCTTAGACAAATAATATTACACATGAGAACAACAGAAGAAATAAAAAAGAGTAAAACATACTGTGAATATAAAGGAATAAAGTTCAATACAAATATTGACCTTCCCACTTGGGACAATATTTTTATATGGGACATTTTTTAATACTGATTATAAACCAAGACTGTGAATATTTTAACACCTTAAGCTTGTTGAATTTGGGAAGATAAGCTTCAAACAAAAATCATCTGTGAATATAGAACCAATATTGACTTAAAGTACTAACTTTTGAAAAGTTTAGATAATCTCCTAGTGACAAACTCTGTCCTTGTGCCTGTCCTTGGGTAAAACAGTAGACTGGAGATGCCCTGTGCAAAACCCAGGAAATTAATTTGTATTCATTTATTTACAAAACAAATATTACAGTACCAACTATGTATCCAACATTTGAGATTTCCTGTTGGGACTAAATAATACATGATACACGTGCTTAAATATGTGGGAGTTACTATATTGTTTTTAAAGTTAAAATAATAGTTAAAATCAATATTAAGTGTGAAGTAGAACATAGCTTTTTAATGGTGAAGGGTATGACATAGAGTGAAGGTATAACTATGATTTTTCTATGAGCTGAAATCATAGTAAGAAAATATATAGGGTGAAAACATCCTGTATGAAGAACAAATAGGTATAAGTAGCAAGAAGTTTTAACACAGCTCTCATTCTTTATGTGATTAAAATAATCAAAAATGACATAAGAGAGCTGAAGAAAAGAAAATTAATAAAAATTAACCCTGAACCCAGTAATCTGAAAAAAAAAGTGCATTTTCTTTTCAAGCACCCATGAAACAATCAAATTTTACCATATATTTGGCCACAAAGAAAAATTCAATAAATTCTTTAAAATATAAAAAGTACACATCATATTCAATGATACAATCTAATTTAAAAAGCAATAGAAATCAAAAGTAAAAACCATTTCCAGCCCCTCAGATATTTAAAACACTTTCCCAAACTTCTTTTGAAGCAAAAAGTAAATAAAAAGCTCAACTGCTGAAAAAAATATCAGTAAGAATAACACTTCAGTTCAAAATTCATGGGATGTGATCAAAGAGCACTAATTTAGAAAGAGTAAATGGAATGAGGGCAATCGCTATTTTGTTTTGTAGTTGTTATCATAATATTTAAGGAAAGAGGCAGATGGTAAAAGCAGAACCAGTCAGCCAAGCTGAGAAAAGCACACAGAAAATTGGTCAAAGACAACCTTGGTCATTATGTTGTCACCATTGTAACAGTGCTAAGAATGTGAGCTCTGAGCTCAGTGCCTGGTGTCAGATTCTCCTTCCCCCATGTGCTGGCTGAGTAACCATGGACACATTTCCCCATCTTTAAAATAATAATAATAAATACTTCTTTCATGAGGTTTTCACAAAGAGCAAATAAGTTATCCAAGGCTAGAACAGTACCTGAGACAAAGTAAATCCTCAATAAATGTTAGCCAAGTATTGGTAGGATAAAAAGCCAAAGAATAGGAAGACAAAAGGCTAAGGTATCAAATGTTATAAAAACTGAAAGGGCATTAAAGTTGAGAAGAAATCATTGGATTTGACTATGTGGATGCCAAATGGAATCACAAGAATGCAACTTGAGGAGAGCAAAGGAAGTCAAAGTCAAAGCAATGTTCCCACATAATATTCTGGGGGGAAAAATCTTCCAGGATGTCCAATAGGCATTTCTAAAAAGGATAAGTACATGTGAATCATTTTGCAAAGCTATTTCAGGAAGGAAAGGAAAAGATCATCCCACTCACTTTCTCTCCTGTGTCCTCTGTTGGCATCCTAAAGGCCCACTGGCATTATTTACTCAAACACAAATTCTCTGTATTCTTTGTCATAATCATTCTTTAATGTGCTTAGCAAATGTCTATTGAGAAGCTTTGTGCCAGCCTTTATGTTAGAATTTAGAAATCAACACATCAATCTTGGAAGGCAAATCAGATTGATTTTTACGATGAGCTAAAAATCCAAATTTTTATGTAAAATATACTAATTTTTAAGTATTGGCTCAAAAATATTAAGACTATACAAACAAAATAAATAAAAGTTTAGGCAGAGTTCATACTCGATCACCATGACAATTTAGTTCTTAATATCTAATTTCTCACCTATTCTCATTTTTAATTTCTTTCAGTGTTTCTTGTAAACTTCATGTCCTTTAAAAAAAGAAGAGGAAGAAGGAGAAAGAGAAGAAGGAGGAGGAGGAGAAATCGCTAAGGTACAAGAGAGGCAGAAATGAAGGTGTTCAGAGAAGAGCGCTGGATGCTCCTAGGACGTTTATTTCACATCATTAGATCGTCTCACTTTATTTTCTTCTAGTTCTGAAAACACCATACTGACCAGATTTCTGATTAAATGTGGATTTGGGCTCAGCAGAAAGAGAACCATCTATCAATTGATAAAAATCCTTTTCTGAAATGAAACCAAGGAAATATACTTTCCTTTCAGGTACAATTCTCTCATAGAAGTCAAAGTATTTTCTTAGTACTTAGCAATCCCCCAACCTCTTCACTCCAGGAAATCCATAAAAGACTATTTTATAATTATGTATTAGAATTGAGAGAATTATTGTATGTCAGGCATTATGCTAAAGTGAATAGCATAAAAAAATAACCATTTTCCATCCTATTTCTAAATGACAAGTCAGGAACTCACAGGAAATAAGCAATTTACCATGGGTTACATAGATATAACCAGAGGGACTGAGATTCAAACCCATAATTACGTGATAATTCTAAAAGGACTAGAGAAGATAGCTAAGTTGCAAACAGTGAAAGATATAGAGTAAGGGACAAAGAGAAAAGAAAAGAATAAAGGAGCACATAGAAAGTGTGACAGTGGCAAAAATTGATTCAGGATCCCATACCCAATAGTCTTGAGAGAGTTCTACTTTGCAGTTCACCCCAAAAAGGGAAAAAGAACTTTGGGATGGTGCTTCTTAAGAAGAATGGTCTATAACCTGCCAAGGACAACTGACAAAATAATCCAGAGAGATACTGACAAATGTCTGATCATTCCTCTTTTTTTTTTTCCACTTACTGAGTAGAAAAAAGAAGCAGCAAGAGGAAAATGGGAAAATGTGTGTTATCTTTTCATCTTCGCTCTAAATGGGGGATAGGGAGGATATATTTATATTTCTATTAGTAGATACACTTCTCAGACTTCACTGCCTAACTTCATTTTTTTTCACTTTTTTTAGTTTTACTGGCCATAAGGAACTTCATCTTATTTTTTATGGCAAAATAATTGAAAAGTAGTAATATAACATAGAAACATATAATACACAGACATAAACACACATACACTGTGTAGATTTTTTTTAAATTATTGTGGATATCTGTTTTCCATTGTATGTGATCAGTTTTTTTTGTAAATCTATGCTTCTTTGGGGAACCATTATCCTAAAATTAAGATAATATTAATCTTTTAATTTGATAGGTTGTGTTTTATAGTCAACCTTAATAAAAATCTCTTTTTAAAATACTTCAAAAACATCATTTAAACAACTGTATAATATTTTATCACTGCCTAATTTTAAAAATAGTTCTGGGATTCTTTTTCCTGATGGAATTATAGCACTGTTATTTTTTTTTTAAATGAGGTTCATATCAGAAATTTTTGGCAGAGAAAAACTTACACGAAAACTCAAATGTGCCACAGTTAAGGCTGGATGATTGCATAAGGAAATAAGCTACACTACCATTTATTTAAAAGGTGTGAAGAGAAATGGTGACCATTTTTGTAGTTAGCTTTCTTCATATTTGGAAGTAAAAGTATAATCATTGGATCTTTATTAAAAAAAATCAATAAGATTATTTCCTTGGGAGGGGAAGAATGAAGCGGGGGAAATCGGAGGGGTAGACGAACCACGAGAGATGATGGACTCTGAAAAACAAACTGAGGGTTCTAGAGGGGAGGGGGGTGGGAGGATGGGTTAGCCTGGTGGTGGGTATTGAGGAGGGCACATTCTGCATGGAGCACTGGGTGTTATGCACAAACAATGAATCATGGAACACTACATCTAAAACTAATGATGTAATGTATGGGGATTAACATAAGAATAAAAAAAAGAAAAAAAAAGATTATTTCCTTGGGAACAAATAAGATGCCATTTAAATCAATACCAAAGTTACATAAAAGTCAGATAATGGGAAGGGCAGAGTTGTTTTTTATGATTTTATAAAACCATTTTATAAAACCATTGCCAGGATATCAATACACCACTTGCCAAAGCTGTCTAGAATTCACATGAAAATGTATGCAGTGAATGGAACCAGTTGAGGACAGAAAAAAATGTCTGATGTCCACCCTAGAGTCACTTTTATGAAGGGCAAAATGGTTTAGCCACGGATCTCCTCTACTGCTGAGAAAACTGTATCCCCTATACACAAGCTTAGCTGCAGTTCTAATTTTGGGGCTATAGAATTCATCCGCTGCTGAGAAACTACTAGTGTTTTTAAATACTTTGAAAACACTACTACTAGTGTTTTTAAATACTTTGATATTTAGCTGTGTTATGAAGATTTCCAAATGTATAATAGTTTAACTTTTAATAATTCATAGAATTCAAAGGGAGAGTTACCTTTAGTCAATCCTTGGTATACAGAAGATAAATACAGACAGAAAATGCTGTACAGAAAATAATTACCCACCTGACAGTAAAAATAGCAACAGAAATGACTAATTTTGTTATTTCTTATTTACTTCAATATTGGTAAATTTTTAAGGAAAGATTCTGAGTCTTGTGCTTTTAAATCTAATTTCTAATATGTACTGCTGCCAGGTGGGTATAACACAGTCTGTCCAGGCATTGCAAATGCAAATCTTTTCAGGGTCCAGACAGGTCAAGTCAAGAAGTAAAGTGAGCCTAGATAAAGAAAAATCACATGGCCATCCTGGTCTACATTTTTTCTTTTAAGATTTATTTATTTTAGAGAAAGAGAATGTGAGCAGGGGAGGGGCAGAGGGACAGGGAGCTAGAGAATCTCAAGCAGATTCCAGCTGAGCACAAAGCCCCATGTGGAGCTGGATCTCACCCCCATCTTGGTCTACATTTTTGTCATCCATCTTTTGATTGAGATACAGTGAGGATAAATATTTACATAATGTATAAACATAATGATGAATGGCAAATGGTGCTCAATATTTGTGTCAGAGACAAGAGGGAAGGGTTTAGACTTTGGCATAATTGAAACCCCATATCTCATTAAAGATGTCAGCTCTTCCTCATGCCTATCTCATGGTTGCTTTGAGAACATGGGTCCAGGGATGCCAAATCTTCCATTTTTTTTACATTATTGAAAATGTTTCTAAACTACCATGCTAACACAAACAAAATGCATCTGTGAACTATGTGTAGGTCATAAGCCTGGTCTAGGTTTATCTAATGGTCAAGGGGGAGGGAGGATGAAAAGAGAAGAGGAACATGTAAACCAGGCTGCCCAAAGATGGGTTAAGTGGAAATACTACACCCAACCCTGTATACTTGGGTGCTGGAATCAAATTTGCTAACTGGTTTTATGACACTGTACATATCCAAGAAGCATTATATTCATGAAGAACAAGTTTTCTAAACTGAGGTAAATTCAAGTTACCACTGGTTCTGAATTTCTAAATTAGTAAAGAATAATCATGTACCTATCTTACCACTCAAGTTTGTCCTTATTAATAAATATATTTAAAAGAAAAACAACAACATTTGGGAATAGTTGAAAATTCAAGTACTCAAAAAATTTTCCTCATGCAGCTTGCTCAAATGAACATTTTAAATCTCACTTAAATTTCTACCTGATATTAGAAACCTGTCTCCTATGTTTACTTTTCCCCCAAGAGCCAGAGACAAGGCTTTTCCAATTACAGTTGATATGCTTAGAAATTCCTAAATCTCTAAATAAAAGCTCTCACTGGATTCCATGGGAATAATTTCTGTGTGGCTTACACAACCATTAGGCTAAGAAAGCTGTCAACCCAGAGGGGAAAAAAGTCCATTTATTTTTCATGCCTGCTAAAGAAAATCATTCCAGCTCAGGGGAGAGGGAGGGAAGCATGTTTTATTTCTCATTTTGAGCAATTCCCCATTGAAAACAATACATCTCCTACCTTTGAGAATCTTCTCACTAAAATTTCAAAAATTTTTCCAAATCCCCAAATTTCTCTAAATTTTCATAGGACCTGAAAAACACAACCTTGAAAACTTCTCCATACTAGGAAGTATCAGTATATTACATTTATGCAGGTCTTTCATCATCAGAAGATAATTAATACACTGATTACAGAGAAACACTAAAAATGATATCATAGAACCACAGGATTAGTTTAAGCATTAAAAGGAATTACATACCCTGAAGACATCCTTAATTATTCGGAAGACTAAGGAATCATCTACATGGAATTTATCAATAATTAATATGTCTACCTTAATGCACTTTAACTTGTAGAGTGAATCATCCACATTCAACACTATAAAAGTTTAAAATTTTAACAAACTTAAATATGGTATCAATAGTGAGAGTTCTTCTCTTTATTTACAACCCCCACCCCATATTCTCTCAGCTAGTCCTACATGTCCAAATACCAATTATATGTACTATTGCCTCTAAAATTTATTTCTCCAGCTTGGTCCTCTTCACCGTGCTGTGTATCCATTCACTCAGCTGCTGATTTCATCTTTTCACTTGGATAGATATCTAACAAATATTTTAAACTTGATACTTGCAAAAGTCAATTACTACTTCCAAAAGTCAACTATTCCAACTTAAAAAATCCACTACTCTACCAATTTTGCCATTGGTGTAAAAAAGGGTCACCATCTACAAAACATTTAAAAGTCTGACGAATTGTCCCAGATCCCTTGCTTACTGTCATCATTTCTATGCAATCTTCCAGCGAGCCCTGTTTGTTCTACCTGTAAAATATTTCCCCAAAGTGCCCACTTCCCTCCCTCTTCACTACTACCCACCTTAGTTCAAACTATCACCATCTCTGGTGCAGTAGTTTCTGAAAGAGATGACTGTTTTTATTCTTGCCCCTCCCCAATCACATTTTCCAAATAGTAGCCAGAGCAATCTTTTAAAACAATAAAACAATTCATGACACTCTGCTGAACAAAACCCTATAGTGACTTCACATTACATTGGGACTAAACTCCAAACTCTGTACCTACAAGGCCCTTTATCATCTAGTTTCTGCCTTACTCTTTCAATCCTCTATTATTTATTACTTTTTGTTGTCATTCCCTCTCTTGAATATTAACAAGAAAGCAGAGACTTTTCTGTTCAATGTGCCTCTGCCAGGCCCTTAGAACAATGTGTGGTATATGGTAGACTCTGAATATATGATTCTAAAAAGAAAGACTCAGGTTTCTCAAATATGAATACAAATGCATGTGTGCAAAATGAGGGAGGAGGGTGTTGGTCATTGTGCTACTGAAATAAGGTCATAAAATATATATTTCTGTACCTTTTTTTCTCATTAAACAATAATTTGAGGGATCCTTTCTATTCAGATGGTAGAGCTTAATTTCTTCTTTTTAATAGTGCATAATATTGCATTAATAAAAGTTTTTCTATTAATGGAACTTTTTTTCACTTTTTGCTATTTTGAATAATGCTGTGATATCCTTGCACATATAGATATATATATATCTATATATATATATCTATATATATATATATATATAGATATATATATAAAGATATATCTATATCTGTGAGCTTGACTACCAAAAATAAGACAGTTGGGTCAAAAAAGTTTTTCGATTTAAATAAATATTACCAAGAATAAAATTACTAAGATTTTAAGAAGCTAGTATGTTTTTGTATGTTTGTATTTTTTTATTTTGAATTTATTGTTCTATCATTATCTCCTTATGTTTTTACAATACTAAAACAACTAAAAATAATTTCTACTTTAAACAATATTTACCTTTTTTCTTATTATTTTTTCATTTTATGTTTTTACTCTTGATTAAGAAGATCTTTCTACCCTAAAATTGTAGATATAGTATCCTATATCCTTTAAGATTTTTATTGTATTATTGTTTAAATTTAAAGTTTTAATCCATATAGAATAAACTTGTAAATGTAATAGGAGATGGCTGGTCCACTATCATTTTTTTCCTAGAGCTGTTTTGAAGGTGTCACCACTATCCTATCCCCTCACTGAATTAAACTACCAGTTATATCAAACAGCAGTATATCATAGGTATTTCATATGTCTCCTTTCTCAAATATTCTGGGATATATTCTTGTTCACTGATTTATTTGCCTACTCAACATACTACTACCATATTGAATTGGTTGCAATGGCTTTTTATTATCCTCTCACCGTTTGGGTATTTGCCAGTATTTATGGTTCCATATAAATTTTAAAATCATCTTAAGTAAAAGTCCATGTGGCATTCTAATTGGAATTGCATTAAATTTATATAAACTTGGGGACAATCAATTTTATAAGAAACCTTTGCAGCTAAGAATGTGATTTTCTTATCTATTTACTCAGATTTTATGACTATCAAAAAGATTTTCTCATATAAATCTTATAGCACTTTTTCCTGAATTTATTACTAAGTACTTTTCAGTGTACTTTTGCTATAGCTAATTATTCCTACTAGAAATTTACCTATATTTTTTCTAAGTATTGCTAGGGTAGAAAAAAATGGGTTGATTTATGTTAATGTTTATTCCCTCCATTCATATTACACAATTTTTTGATGGATATTCTAAAAGTCTTTGTAATTTTTTCTTAGTTGCTTGCATTTTATGGAAATATAATCCATCAGCAAAAATAGAGCATTTTATTCTTGTTTTCCAGTTTTTATGCAAGACATTGAATGCTGGAGAACTTCTAAGGCAATGAATAATAATGCTGACAATAGACATGCCTGCCTAGTTCCTAATTAAATTCAAATAATCTTATTTTTAACAGGAGTATTGGTTTAATTTTATATTAAAACTCTTTACAAATTTTACATTTTCAGAATTTCAACAATTTGAGAAATGTAAAAAATTATTCATTTCACTGCACCTAAACCCACTATAAAATGTGCTCCATGAGTACCAGGATCTAATTGCCCAAGGTCTATATTTCTATGGGGTTAGTTTTTGGAAAAGAGTCTATATCATATTTTATTAGTATTTTGGTACACATTTCACTTACATAGAGAGTTATATGTCAAAAACTATGGCTGTTGAATTTTGTCAGATACATTTTCGCTACTGACATGAACTGTTTATTTTAGTGTGTTAATATAATTAATAATTATTTCTGGTTATTAAAATAATTTTGCATTCCTTAAATAAACCCTTTTTTTAAAAGATTTTATTTATTTATTTGACAGAGAGAGATGCAGTGAGAGAGGGAACACAAGCAGGGGAAGTGGGAGAGGGAGAAACAGGCTTCCTGCTGAGCAGGGAGCCTGATGCAGTGCTTGATCCCAGGACCCTGGGATCATGACCTGAGCTGAAGGCAGATGCTTAACAACTAAGCCACCCAGGTGCCCCTAAACTCTACTTTTTAATGATATATTATTCTTTGACACATTTCTGAACCATTTGTCAATATTTTATCAAGGATTTTCTTCAATATTTAGAAGTTAAAGTAGTCTATACTCTCATTTTTATACTACATATTTATATACCTTTTTTACATATCTTAAATATATAGTTATTAAAGCAATTTTGGTTTTACAAAATGGATTGAAAAACAATCTGTCTTTTCTATGCCCTGAACTACTTTAAATGCCATTAGAATATTCTGATCTTTAAACCAAACCTAAATTCAGGGGGGAGGAGCAAGATGGTGGAGGAGTAGGAGACCTAAATTTCGTCTGGTCCCAGGAATTCAGCTAGATAGGGATCAAACCATTCTGAACACCTACGAACTCAACAGGAGATGGAAGAAAAGAATAGCAGAAACTCTCTGAACAGAAAAGCGACCACTTTCTGGAAGGTAGGACATGCAGAGAAGTGAATCTGAGGCAATATTCAGGAAGACAGACAGCAGGGGAGGGGGCCTCTGTCAGCTGCTACTGGCAAGTGATAGAGCAGCAGAGCACAAAATCGGAAATTTTAGAAGTCAGCTCTGCTGACGGATGTCGCTCCAGTGGCTAAGCAGGGGTTGGAACACTCGCTGGGACAGTATAGTCTCAGGACCCTCCGGTCACAGAAAGACTGGGGGTGCCTGAGTGTGGCAGAGCTCCCAGGTATCAGAGCAGGGAAGCTGGCTGCAGAGACGGTGCTGAGGAGTGGGCTCTCAGCCCGGGGTTGCCATAAACCATGATCCACGGCACAGTCGGGCCACTGCTCCTCCAGCAGGGACCCAACAAACGGTGGAACCGGGGAGACTCCCCTTCCTCCCCCAGGAGGAGCAGCACGTGAGTGCACTTCAGGGATCTGCTGGGTTTGGAGACTCCACAGGGGGTCGTGTGCCAGAGATAGAAACGTTCGGTCACAGGCCGGGTGAGCATGGAGTACAGCTGGAGACCGGGGAGTCGGGAGTGACTGACTGCTTTTCTCTGGGGGCACACTGAGGAATGGGGCCCCGAGATCTCAGCTCCTCTGGGGAGGCAATTGGGAGGCCACCATTTTAACTCTCATCCTCCAAAGCTGTAGGGAAAGCTTGCAGGGAACAAAAGCTCTTGAGACCAAATACGAGCAGATTACTTAGCCTGACCACGGCAAGGGCGGTGCAATTCTGCCTCCAGCAAAGACATTTGAGAACCACTGCAACAGGCCCCTCCCCAGAAGATCAGCAAGAACAGCCAGCCAAGACCAAGTTTACCCATCAATGAGAATGGCAGAACTCCAGCACTAGGGGAATACTGCACATAGAATTCATGGCTTTTTTCCCATGATTCGTTAGTCTTTCAAAGTTAATTTTTTTGAATTTTCTTTTTTTTTTTTTTTGAATTTTTCTTTTTCCCTTTTTCAACCAACATCTTATCAATCCCTTTTTTAAAAATCCTTTTTATCTTTCATTTTTAGAGTCATATTCTATCCCTTCATAGTAGTTAACCTTATTTTGGGTATATATATATATATATATATATATATAAGTTGTTCTCTCTTTAAAATTATGGGATACAGTTTCTTCTAACTGACCAAAATTTCATCAAATTCTGTTTTTTTGTTTGTTTGTTTTTATCTTTTTCTTTTTCTCTTTTTCTTTCTTTCCCCTTCTTCCCCCCCAGTTTCAGGTCTCTTCTGATTTGTTTAGTGTATATTTCTCTGGGGTCATTGTTACCCTGTTAGCATTTTGTTCTCTCAGTCACCTATTCTCCTCTGGACAAAATGCAAGACGGAAAAAATCACCTCAAAAAAAAAGAAAAGAGGCAGTGCTGACTGCCAGGGACCTAATCAATACGGACATTAGTAAGATGTCAGAACTAGAGTTCAGAATGACGATTATAAAGATACTAGCTGGGCTTGAAAAAAGCATGGAAGTTATTAGAGAAACCCTTTCTGCAGAAATAAAAGAACTAAAATCTAACCAAGTCAAAATCAAAAAGGCTATTAATGAGGTGCAATAAAAAATGGAGGCTTTAACTGCTAGGATAAATGAGGCAGAAGAGAGAATTAGTGATATAGAAGACCAAATGATAGAATATAAAGAAGCTGAGAAAAAGAAAGATAAACAACTACTGGATCACATGGGCAGAATTCGCGAGATAAGTGATACTATAAGATGAAACAATATTAGAATAATTGGGATCCCAGAAGAAGAAGAAAGAGAGAGAGGGGCAGAAAGTATAAGGGAGCAAATAATAGCAGAGAACTTCCCTAATTTGGGGAAGGAAACAGGCATCAAAATCCAGGAAGCACAGAGAACCCCCCTCAAAATCAATAAAAATAGGTCAACACCCCGACATCTAATAGTAAAACTTACAAGTCTCAGAGACAAAGAGAAAATCCTGAAAGCAGCTCGGGAGAAGAGATATGTAACCTACAAGGGTAGAAACATTAGATTGGCAACAGACCTATCCACAGAAACCTGGCAGGCCAGAAAGGACTGGCAGGATATATTCAGAGCACTAAACGAGAAAAATATGCAGCCAAGAATACTATATCCAGCTAGGCTGTCATTGAAAATAGAAGGAGAGATAAAAAGCTTCCAGGACAAACAAAAACTAAAGGAATTTGCAAACACCAAACCAGCCCTAGAAGAAATACCGAAAGGGGTCCTCTAAGTAAAAAGAGAGCCTAAAAGTAACATAGACCAGAAAGGAACACAGACAATATACAGTAACAGTCACCTTACAGGCAATACAATGGCACTAAATTCCTATCTTTCAATAGTTACCCTGAATGTAAATGGGCTAAATGCCCCAATCAAAAGACACAGGATATCAGATTGGATAAAAAAAAAAAAAAGACCCATCAATATGCTGTCTGCAAGAGACTCATTTTAAACCCAAAGACACCCCCAGACTGAAAGTGAGGGGGTGGAAAACCATTTACCATGCTAATGGACACCAAAAGAAAGCTGGGGTGGCAATCCTTATATCAGACAAATTAGATTTTAAACCAAAGACTAGAATAAGACATGAGGAAGGACACTATATCCTATTTAAAGGATTTATCCAACAAGAAGATCTA
Organism: Neomonachus schauinslandi; assembly: GCF_002201575.2. Classification (NCBI taxonomy): domain Eukaryota; kingdom Metazoa; phylum Chordata; class Mammalia; order Carnivora; family Phocidae; genus Neomonachus; species Neomonachus schauinslandi. Next base: position 98,467,430 of record NC_058409.1, on the reverse strand, counting down.
ACAATTGTAAATATCTATGCCCCTAACATGGGAGCAGCCAATTATATAAGCCAATTAATAACAAAAACAAAGAAACATTTCGACAACAATACAATAATAGTGGGGGATTTAACACCCCCCTCACTGAAATGAGGAAAGTCGGAAAGAACTCAAATACATGGAGGTTAAAGAGCATCCTACTAAAGAATGAGTGGGTCAACCAGGAAATTCTTTTTGCACAGCAAAAGAAACAGTCAACAAAACCAAAAGAAAACCGACAGAATGGGAGAAGATATTTGCAAATGACATATCAGATAAAGGGCTAGCCCCAAATCTATAAAGAACTTATCAAACTCAATACCCAAAGAACAAAGAATCCAATCAAGAAATGGGCAGAAGACACAAACAGACATTTTTCCAAAGAAGACATCCAAATAGCCAACAGACACATGAAAGAGTGTTCAGCATCGCTCGGCATCAGGGAAATCCAAATCAAAACCTCAATGAGATACCACCTCACACCAGTCAGAATGGCTAAAATTAACAAATCAGGAAATGACAGATGTTGGCAGGGATGTGGATAAAGGGGAACCCTCCTACACTGTTGGTGGGAATGTAAGCTGGCACAGCCACTCTGGAAAACAGTATGGAGGTTCCTCAGAAAGTCAAAAATAGAGCTACCATACAACCTAGCAATTGCACACTGGGTATTTACCCAAAGATACAAATGTAGGGATCCAAAGGTGTAAGTGTACCCTGATGTTTATAGCAGCAATGTCCACAATAGCCAAACTATGGAAAGAGCCAAGATGTCCAACAACAGATGAATAGATAAAGAAGATTTGGTAAATATATAAAATATATAAAATTCCATCAAAAGGAATGCAACAACGTGGACAGAACTGGAGGGTATTATGCTGAGTGAAATAAGTCAATCAGAGGAAGACACGTATCATATGATCTCACTGATATGAGGAATCCTTAATCTCAGGAAACAAACTGAGGGTTGCTGGAACGGTGGGGGCTGGGAGGCATGGGGTGGCTGGATGATAGACATTGGGGAGGGTATGTGCTATGGTAAGCGCTGTGAATTGTGTAAGACTGATGAATCACAGACCTGTACCTCTGAAACAAATAATACATTATATGTTAAAAAAAAGAAGATAGTAGGAATGGAAAAACGAAGGGAGGGAAATCAGAGGGGGAGACGAACCATGAGAGACTATGGACTCTGAAAAACAAACTGAGGGTTCTAGAGGGGAGGGGGATGGGGGGAATGGATTAGCCTGGTGATGGGTATTAAAGAGGGCATGTATTGAATGGAGCACTGGGTGTTATACGCAAACAATGAATCATGGAACACTACATCAAAAACTAATGATGTAATGTATGGTGATTACCATAATAAAATAAAATTTAAAAAAATAAACCAAACCTAAATTCAGCAGAGAATCCATCACGTCCCAATTATTGATCAATAGTAAATATCACTTCACACCAATTAAACTGGCTGAAATTTAAAAGACTGACAACATCAAGTGTTTGCAAGGGTATGGAACTGTTGGAATTCTCATACACCACTAGTGGGAATGTAAAAATGGGTCAACCTAGTCAAACTAGTTTTATAGTTTCTGGAAAAGTGAAATATATCTACCACATAATCCAGATATTCCAATTCAATCCAATAGATTTGAAAAATACTCATTCCAGGATAAGTACACAAATAATCATAGCAGCATTATTTGTAATAAGCTCAAAGCTAGAAACAGCCCACTGTCCATCACCAGATGAATGGATAACCAACTGTGATATAAGCATCAAAAGAATGCTACTTAGCAAAATAAAAGAATTATTGATACTTGCAAAAGCATGAATGAAACTCAAAATAATTATGCAGATTATAAGAACCCAGACAAAATAATCATATACTGTATTATTCCATTTATATAAAATTATATAAAATGCAAACTGATCTAGAGTGAAAGAAAGTAGACCAGTGGTTACCTGAGACAAGAGAACCAAGGACTGGGGGATGGAGGGAGTACAAAGACACACAATGAATCTTTTGGACATAATGTATATATTATCATTGTTGCAGTGATGTTTCGATATATATGCATGAAACACTTCTCAAACTGCATTCTTTAAATATGTACAATTATTGTATGTCAATTATGTCTCAATAAAGCTGTTTTAGAACTCCTAACATCCCTCTCTAGTCTGTAAACTAACAAAGGATGAGTAACTTGTAGAGACCAAGATGGGGAGTGTGTGTCCTCAAGTGAGGCTGCCATGTGAATCTGGCCTCCTCTCATGTCAAACCGAAGTCTGTCACAGCTGACAAACAAAATCTTATTGCTAAATCTTAAAAATTTCTGTGATACATTATAAACTAAAGGGCAGAACAAGATAAATAAAAATATTAGAGCCTCCATAATACATAAAAATATGAATCAACTGAAGTATATACCTTTGACATTGATTGCATTTATGTCATTTAATATGATAATCATAATGTTCTTGGTGCATATGTACCTTTAACAAACTCAATTAACAAAGAGCATTCATCAACATTCATTCCAAACAACCGTGTTTAATGATATCCTTAAGAATTAGAAGCTTAAATCTTGTCATTAATTTTTAAAGCAGTGTATATGAATTTGATTAATAAACTCTAGGTACTGATTTAGCTATCTACTTGTGTATGCATTTGTCTACCAAAAACTCATTGTAATTCAGCAACATCATTAACTCTAATGGTTATTGCTGAAAATGAAGGTGTTGTTAATATCATAGCCATCAGCTTTAGCACATTAAAGACACTTTCCCACACAGCTCCCCTCCCCAGCTTTAGTGACTTGATTTTGTTTTGACAAAATGGAGTATTTAATAGGATCTGATTTTGATTTATAGCTGTAGCACTTGAAATAGAAAAGGAAAATTCTTTATTCTCCTATAGAAGAATATAAGAATACATTCCAGAACATAATGCAGCTATGAAAAAATATTTTATGTATATAAATATGAAAAATTTTCCAGTTATATTGTTAAATGAAAAAATAAAGAATGATGCCATTTTAAAATATAAACCATAAGAGATGCTGAACTCTAGGAAACAAACTGCGGGTTGCTGATGGGGAGGTGGGTGTGGGGGAAGGGATAATTGGGTGATGGGCATTAAGGAGGGCACTTGATGTAATGAGCACTGAGTGTTATATGCAATTGATGAATCACTAAATTTTACCTGTGAAAATAAATAAATAATAAAAATTTTAAAAGTTAAAATGTGAACCAAAATCATTCTATATTACACGCATAAGCATTTTTTTTTAAGAATAGACATGAAAAAGTACTTCCCAAAATGTCAACATCAGTTACCTTAGGCTGGATGGCAAAGGCATAGATTATTTCTCTCCTTATTATTATTATAAAACATATAATTTATCTTTTTAATTTTTATAAAATCTGAAAAGAAATATTATCTCTCAAGAACACTTAGTTTCAGAAGTTCTAGGAAAAAAGTCTCTGAAAGTAAAAATATACAAATAGCATTATTCATTCAAATTAATAAAGTTAGTTTAATGAATTATCAAATACCAAGGAGACATAAGTATGCTAAGTCTTACAATACTGCAAGATAAGCATCATTATCTTCATTTTACAGATGAAGAAATTAAGGTTCAGAGAGAACAAGGTTTATTTCCAAAGTCACATAGTTATCAAATATAGAAGCTAATTCAAACCCAAATCTAGTTCTAAAGTTTGGGCTTTTGAGTACACAATATTACTTCTATACATTCATAGCCTATTTGAAACATTTACAGAGCATGTCCAACAAGCAAATATTATAAGCGACTAAATATTATAGAGCAGATTCTCTGCCTCTAAGAAACATTTTATCTTGAGGGAGAGAGATAAGGCACAACCAAGTGAAGAACAATATAGCACTAAGTAACCAAATCATGATGGAAGAGACCACATCCAGCTCATTCATCTCTGCTTATTTCTATGCCTTCCATTCAGTGGGTGTTTATCAAACATTTGTTGAATGAATGATGTCTTTCATTGTGTAATATAAATGTATTAAAATGTCTGATAATATTCAAATGTGTTCTGCCCAAAGCATATGCTGATACTGTGCAAATCCAACATGGACAAAATACAAACCATGACACATTTCTCTTTGCTTAGAGCACTGATACTATTTCAACCACACATCCTTATGTGCCCTCTGTTGCCAAGAAGAGAAAACATGTATGAGCTGCCTGGTTGGGGATATGTGTTGTCCATCGTCCTGACAGGAGAGCTCCCTAGGTAAAGCTCACTGGCATTTTTAGCCGTTTCTCATCTCAGACTCCCAGAAGCCATATGCCAGTTGAATGAAGTTAATTGGCATTTAGAAACATTTCTAAATACAAGGTATTGGGCTTGAAAATAGATTCAAGTGAAAGAGATAAATTCATGTCTCCTAAGGGATCATTCATTCTCTTTGGAGCAATTGTGCCTGTTTTCCAAACAGCAAGAATTGTGTTAGAGTGTTCTCACAGGCCAGGTCACTTTCCATGTGGCCTATACAGACTCCTCTACTGGAATTTATGTGTTTTATAGTTTAATGCTCCTATGAAAATGATTTTTAAAATTCTTGGATTGCTAAGCGAAGGACTCTGTTAACATTGCATCTAGTTGACTATCTGAAACAGGCACTCGGAAAGAATATATAAAATTAGTTAGCGATGGCCTTTTTTTAGTAGACATAATCCTAAGCCTTTAATATGGTTATTTTATGTGCCAAAAAGTGTGTATATAGACATATGTATACATATTCATATACATTTGTTGCTAAGAAGTAGCAAATTCAGATATACCACAGGTCAAATGCCTCTTTTGTTATCCATTATCAGGATAATCAATATTTGCAGTTTTCAGTCTATTATTTTTTAATAAGAATTGTATAATATATAATATATATAATTTGTTAATATATAGTTTGTTAAGTTGGGAAAGCCTCCATTTATTCATTCACTCATTCTTTTTTTAAGAAAATAATATTTTATTTTACTTAATAAAATTGTTTCTATACATTTTATCAACCTCATGTAATAATGGCATTGCTAGGTAAACACAGATTTCACAGCCATTCACACATATATGCAAATATTTACTCAAACATTTGTCATTTTCTCACATTCATTCAAATATAATTATGGTTCTCAAACCCCAGTATATTCTTAGATATGACAATGACTTTTTTTTTAGGAATAAACCTAACAAAAGAAATAAAAGATCTGTACCCCGAAAAATATAAAACACTGATGAAAGAAATTGAAGAGGACACAAAGAAATGAAAAAACATTCCATGCTCATGGATTGGAAGAACAAATATTGTCAAAATGTCTACACTACCCAAAGCAATCTACACATTCAATGCAATCCCTATCAAAATACCACCAGCATTTTTCACAGAGCTAGAACAAACCATCCTAAAATTTGTATGGAACCATAAAAGATCCCAAATAGCCAAAGCAATCTTGAAAAAGAAAAGCAAAGCTGAAGACATCACAATTCCAGACTTCAAATGATACAACAAAGCTGAAGTGATCAAGGGTTCTAGAGGGGAAGGGGGTTGGGGGATGGGTTAGCCTGGTGATGGGTATTAAAGAGGGCACATACTGAATGGAGCACTGGGCGTTACACGCAAACAATGAATCAAGGAACACTACATCAAAAACTAATGATGTAATGTATAGTGATTAACATAATAATAATTTAAAAAAAAAGAGTATGGTACTGGCACAAAAACAGACACATAGATCACTGTAATAGAATAGAAAACCCAGAAATGAACCCACAACTATATGGTCAACTAACCTTTGACAAAGCAGGACAGAATATCCAATGGAAAAAAGACAGTCTCTTCAACAAATGGTGTTGGGAAAACTGGACAGCAACATGCAGAAGAATGAAACTCAACCCCTTTCTTACACCATACACAAAAATAAATTCAAAATGGATGAAAGACCTAAATGTGAGACAGGAATCCACCAAAATCCTGGAGGAGAACACAGGCAGTAACTTCTTTGACAACTTCTTACTACATACATCTCCAGAGGCAAGGGAAACAAGGGCAAAAATGAACTATCGGGACTTCATCAAGATAAAAAGCTTCTGTACAGCAAAGAAAACAGTCAACAAAACTAAAAGGCAGCCTATGGAATGGGAGAAGATATTTGCAAATGACATATTAGATAAAGGGTTAGTATCCAAAATCTATAAAGAACTTATCAAACTCAACACTAAAAGAATGAATAACCCAGTTAAAAATGGGCAGAAGACATGAATAGACATTTTTCACTCATTCATTCTTGATTCAAATAAGTATTAACAATGTATTATGTATAAAGCAATGTGCCAGGCACTGAATTTTCAAAACATTCCAATGTTCAGTAATTGTTTTATTTTTTTATTATGTTATGTTAATCACCATACATTACATCATTAGTTTTTGATGTAGTGTTCCATGATTCATTGTTTGTGTATAACACCCAGTGCTCCATTCAATACATGCCCTCTTTGGGCACCTGGCTGGCTCAGTTGGTTAAGCAACTGCCTTCGGCTCAGGTCATGATCCTGGAGTCCCGGGATCGAGTCCCGCATCGGGCTCCCTGCTCGGCAGGGAGTCTGCTTCTCCCTCTGACCCTCCTCCCTCTCATGCTCTCTGTCTCTCATTCTCTCTGTCTCAAATAAATAAATAAAATCTTTAAAAAAAAATACATGCCCTCTTTAATACCCATCACCAGGCTAACCCATCCCCCCACCCCCCTCCCCTCTAGAACCCTCAGTTTGTTTCTCAGAGTCCATAGTCTCTCATGGTTCGTCTCCCAGTAATTGTTTTAAATACAAGTATTCAAAATATCAACTGAAGTAACTATAAAAAGTATTTTGATAACTGAATCACAATCTGAAGGATCCACCCTTATAGAAGATTTCAGTATCTTAATATCTATTAACACTAATTTTACTATTTTGTCAGTTGAATGTAATACTAAATGCTTTTACTTTTCAAATCATAAATAAATTTTGACAAATGTAAAAGGTTATTAGCTGCACTGAAATCTTTCAGACCTGCTATGGTATATTAATTAATTTCAGAGACATACATTTCAGTTGATTACCCTTGAGCAAGACATAAATGCTACAGGACATTGCTGCTAAAGAGATGTCTTGTTTTTGAAATAATAAGGAATAGAATGAACTGGCTTTTCTTTTTCTTTGCTTTTCTAAAAAAAAGGGGGGGAGCTATGAAGAAACTTTATCTACTTCCAATTTTACTTAAAAATAAAAACAGTAGTCAAATAATTAGACCTCCTTTGCCTTAGAAATTCTACTTTCATAAATTTTTCTTAAGCAGTAATTAAGAATTTGCACAAAGAGTTACTTAACAAATGTGTGCTTCAAACACTGGTTATAATAACAAAATAACTGGAGAAAAACCTAACTATTAAATGGGAAAATTTATTCATATATAGTATATATGTCTGAGTCTCTCTCTATATTTTATTCAAATTCAATTAGCCACGGGGCACCAGAGTGGCTCAGTCATTAAGCATCTGCCTTTGGCTCAGGTCATGATCCCAGGGTCCTGGGAACAAGCCCCTCATCAGGCTCCCTGCTCGGTGGGAGGCCTGCTTCTCCCTCTCCCACTCCCCCTGCTTGTGTTCTCTCTGTCAAATAAATAAATATAATCTTAAAAAAAGTTCAATTAGTCAACATATAGTACATCATTAGCTTTTGATGTAGTATTCAACGATTTATTAGTTGCATATAACATTCAGGGCTCATCACATTATATATAGTATATTTAATATACTATATATATATATATATAATTCATTAATTGCAAATGGGTCTAATGATATATACCAAGATGCAAGTAACAAGCTGGGATCATTAGTGGTAGTTTTCTCTCATTTTTGCTTGAGTATGCAGAATTTTCTAACATTCCATAGAAGGCTTGTACCGTTCTTATGATGAGAAAAAACATTATTTGAAACAAATATACTTTTTTAAACCTAATACTGAGGTTTTGCAACTCTTAAGCATCAAATATATACTTCATTAATTAGTCCCTGCCCATTTTATGAGCCTCATGAAATGCAAAATTTATCTCACTGCCCTCCACAAATTTGCTTACTGACTCCTACCCTCATGGCTCTCCCATCCCTTCTCAACATATATCCCAAAAACATCTTATATATACCATTGAGAAAGTCACTTCTTTTCTCTGAATCTCAGTTTTTCTTCTCTGTAAAATGAAGGCAGTAGAGGAGCTTCTCTTTGTATATTAACATTTAATACATTTATGATATTCTATGATAGTCTAGGAAGTATTCCTAATATATCCCTCACAGACTCGGTTAGTTCAGTATATAACTTCATGTCCTTACAGGTGAACTTATTATTTTCCATTAATCAAACAAAAGAATACTTACTAGGCATACATTTTCTCTTCTAGTACACTGAAACTTCTTAAAGCACAACCTTTGTAGTGGACATATATTGTTTTATCTCAACAACCTCCTTTAGTCCATGTGATTTTCATGAAACCGTGAACTCTAGAGTGTTCATGTTACCCAGGTCTGTCAATCATTATGCTTCAAGTAATAGGTGTAAGTCCAGAGCAGCTTGAAAGAAGAGTTCTTATGGTCAATGTGTGAACACTGGATGGGAGAATTTTATTTATATCTGTAGATACTAAGTTATAGCTGGACTTAATTGTCCAGCTTTGATAGTAAACATCCTGTTTTTTCAAGAATAAAGTAAATTTTATATGTAACAAAAGCTTGAAGGCCAAAGTGAAGCTAGAGCTGCTACCATTTACCCTGAATGCCTAAAGAAAGGCCATGTGAAAATCAGAGAATGTGACCAACACACAGAAGGCATCAAAACATAGAGATGGAGAAAGGAAAAGAAAAATGCTAATGACATTAGTTATGTCTCTGGATGAAAATGTAACTAAATTGATCCCATATCCTGGACTTCTCAGATGTATGATACAACATATTCCCTTTAAATATTTAAGTTAGTCTTTGCTGAGCTTCTGAGCCCTGTAATCAGAAGAATTCTGATGCACAAGAATCAGGAATTAGCATATTTATTTTTTTGTTTTTTTCTATTTTAAAGTTCTCCCTAATACCTACAAAAAAATTCTATACCCTATAGCATTCACTGTATTTATCAATTTAAATACATGAGAGAATGTTTTCAACCACTTAATTTTTATCTCCTTTCAAACAACACATAATCTTTTTCTATATTTCAAAAACATAGCCAATAAGTTCTAAAAACAAAGCAATATCTCAATTTATAATACAAAGCTTACATTTCTACTCTGGTGTCAAATGTTGGCAGACACTCTGTTCCATGGCAAATCATCATTAAGCAGAAGAAGAAGGAAAACTACTTATTTGTTTTCTATAAAATTACTGTAGGATCAGAACTGGACATGTGCATCACTTCAAATCTTTCTGCCTCATCTCTTAGTTCAATCATAAAGCCCCTCACCTCCAGACTGGATGGGGACCCTCTTGCTTCCTATGTCCAGGGTTCTCTGATGCCCCAGGCTGGAATGCCTGTAGGAATTTTTTCCTCAATAGCAGAAATACAAAGAGAAAATGCAGGGAACTTAATACCTCTTGACTGCTGTGTGGAAACCCAGGCTAAGTTAGTTCATTTCATAATAATCTCAAAACCACTCCTCACCATCCCTAACCATGCTGACCCAATCGAAGGTTATTGGCATGGTCTTCTAAGTATCTACTGGAAGTGATCAATTTCAAAAAGCTACCCGACCATTTGAAGAAATTGTTGATGGACTTTGTTTTCATTTCCTGAATTGGCTGATGAATGTGATCTTCTAAAAAACAACCCATGACCCAGTGGCTCAACTTAGCCCCTGATGCCTCAATTTTAATTTACATTTTCTTTACTTGTAATGAAAATATTTACTATGACATTGACTTTGACTTAGTTTTGGAGGCCATTAACTTTGAGGCCAAAAATTTCTAGCTATGACAAATTATTGCATCAAGACTCTTTGGTGCATGAGAAGCATCTAAGAAACTGATCTTTCTGCAAAGTTCTAATAAATGAAAACCTAAATGGCATTCTTTGTTGTTGTAATGTAGCTTTACCGTCACATCAATAGAAACAATCCTTTTCTTTAATCACCAGACTATTTTTCTTTTCCTAATATTCTTAGCATAAAAACTCACATATCCATCAATTTTCTGGCTGTAAAACATAATTAAATGTCCTGAACTTTTGCTAAACATTTTAGGGCTTTTTTTACTCACTTGCTCATACCCATTAGTGTTAGCATAAGATTTTATATACCTATTCTCAGTAAATCTGTAACTCCACCAGGGAATATCATTCTGTTTAATACTTGTGAGAAAATAGTATCATTTCAAACATGGGCAATTTATGCAGCCTTTATAACATTATAACTAGTTTTCAAAGGTCAAGTTAGCTGTCTTTCTTATACCCTTTATGGATTCAAACTATAGCAGTGTCACATGAAAGAAAATATAAAACAGAATATACAGTGGTCTGGCCATCCCAGGAGACCTGACTCTACTCCAGGCTCTAATTAATCACCAGCCACATGGTATTTTCAAATTATATTCATCTCTTCTCTTTCAGAACAAAAAGAATAATAACCCTCATTTATTGGAAATAGAAAAAAATTTTGAAGCGTGTCTGAAAAATACATATTCATTTTTTACACCTATTTGAAGTCAAGAGTAATAATAACAGCCTCATTAACATTAGTGTATTTATTATCTATTCTATGTCTATTTGCTAAAGCTATTTTTCATTTTTTCATAACAGTGAAAACAAAAATAAATTATATTTGCCCTTCTACAATATGCTAGGAACCAGGCTAAATGTTTTTTTTTATTTTTTATCTTATGTATTTCAATATTTTAATATATTGATATCCCCATTTTGTACATGAAGGTTCAAAAAAGGAGACTATATTTGAAGCCACAACTTTCTGACTCAAATTCTCAGTCTATTTGAACCATAATGTTAATATGCTAAATTTGTCAATTTATTTAACAAATATGTATTAAGTACTACTACATAATATATTTTAGACATTAAGTATGTAGTATAGAGAAAAGAAAAAAAGACACAGCTCCTTTTCTTCAAAAGTTATAATAATAGAAACCAGTACTTAATTAAAATATCACACAAATAAATGAATGTAATGTGATAAGTCTTACAAAGGAAAGATATTGAGTGCTATCAGGGCTTAAGATAGGGAGACCTACATTAATGTAGAATCTGGAAAATATTCCCAGAGGAAATGTCATTTAGCAGAACTAAAGAATGCAATTAAGTTAACTGGGAGAAACAGGAATCGGTGGAAGCATCCTAGGCCCATGGGGAAATATGAACAAGGCTCTATGGCTGGCGTAAGCATGGAAGGAGACATGACTAAAGGAAGGTCAGTGAGAATGAAGAAACTTAGGGAAAGCCTTTGCCACAGAGGTTCTGTAGACAATGTTAAGGTTTTTAAGCAAAAGTGAGTTTGGTGTAGAAAGACTTAGGGTTTTGGAAAGAGCTGTTAAAATGCTTTGTTGGCCAAAGGTCTACACTTTACCAAAACTTTGATTTATCAAGACTCTCAATCCCATGTAATTGTGAAGATATGACTTTTCTTATTCTACTAGAACTAAAGAAAAGACCTTTCTCAAATTTTCAGGGAACTCACAGGCACACAGATACTTAAATTTACATATATTCACACACGATATTTCACAATCAATAAACTTACCTCTCATCTCCTAATTCACTTTGTTAATATGACAATAGGTAATCACCCTTATGATGTTCAAAATTTTCAAAATTTTACACCAACATTACCTAGTTCATAGTCTTATGAGGTACAAATAGAAGAAAGCACATATGGTTTAAGGCCTAAGCTATACAGACAGCACTTAATTCTCCTAGCAATGATGCGTGACAACAGGCATTAGATATTGCCAGTCAGGGAAGCTCACCTGGGCCTGTTGTCCAGGGTTTTTACTGGGGGCCAATCACATAGGCATGAAACACCCATGTGACTAATGCTGGTTGCTCAGTCCCCAGCTCCTTTTTTGAAGGTCAATCTGATACACCATTGTTCAAGGACCCACCATAAATCACTTTGTTAGCAAAAACTATCTGCTGTGGCCCAATGCCCCAGGTATATACAAAGATACTCTTTAATAGGCAGGATATTCTAGGGCTTAGTTGTTATGTCTCACGAGCCAGTCAAGGGCCAGTCCTGTCTTTGGAATGTGCAAGTTCTAAACATCCTAAGCCTGATGAGTCAATCCTTTATGGCACATAGATGTTTGTTGAATACTAAGTGAAAAAAAGGTGAAGAATTTTATGAAAGGAGAAGGGCAGGGTGCTTTAAGAGCATATAGCAAGGGATTTAGCCTAATTTAGGGATCAGGGAATGTCTCCCTGAGGACAAGTTTAAACTGTGATCTGGAAGATAAATGGAATTTACCTAATTAAAAGATGAGAAAAGTGATGAGGGAGTAGAAAGAAAGGGGACAGTGTCAGGAATAGCATACCAGAAAAAGTGAATAAGCAGGATATGGAAAACCTGGAGACACTTTTATCATTTTTAAATTACAACCCATTACCTGAAATAACACACATTGATGCTTATAGAAAAACTCTGCATAAATTTCTTTCAGATGCATCATTTGAATTTTATACCAACAACAAAAAAATCCTCCTTTTTCTGGCCCCAACTTTTCTTAGTTTTCCTTGGCAGTTCATATGTATATATGTGTATATATATACACATTCATGTGTATATATATACACATTCATGTTTATATGGTTTATATGGTATATATATATACACATTATGTTTATATGGCATGGTTCTACAAATTGTGGGAGTGTAAAGGAAAGGAAAAAAACTATATATGGGAATGATAGGTGGAACCAAATGTATCTCATTTAGATGGGTAGCAAGGACATCCTCCCTAAGGAAAAACATTTGAACTGAGATCTGAAAGACATGTGGAATGAGGCAGATAAAACACAACCAGAATGTGGAGCAGTACTGCAAAAGATATCTAGCCCATAGGAAGACCCAGAGTGGGAAATAACTTAATGTGCCCAGGAGCAGAAAGAAAGCTAGTATTTGGGGGGTACAGTATATAGGAGGAAGACTGATCCAAGGTACAGGTGAATTAGAAAACAAGGACCAAATGATGGAAGTCCTTCTGGGCTACGTTAAGATTGTGCCTTTAATTTGAACTGCAGCACCAGAGTAGAGTTCTAGAACCATTCACAGCCTGTTTGGAAAGAGCCCCTAATTGTTATTGGTTATACACACCTGTGAGTCCTACTTCTGCCTGTTTTGATTCTTCAACAGAACACACACATATACTTGTAAACCACAAACTTTGTGCTTTCAGAGAAAGACCAGGCTAAGCAATATTATAAAACACCCACTAGCTTTGGGACAAAGAGAGGTCCTGAGTTTAATTGAGGTCATTCTTTGACTCAGAGCCCCTGGACCAATAGGGTTAGTTATCCAACCCTGGCAAATTTATAGCCTCACCTAAAATTCCCTGCTCATGGCTTATTTACCAGCTTCTAGCCCTGCACCTACCAGTGTGTTGAGTCACGCAAATTAGGCCCAGGAAAAATATTTAGTGAGCCCTTAATATATATCTATGTATTGGAGAAATTAAAAAACTGCAGAAGAATTAAACCCTGGTCTTAAGTAGCTTAAACATACTAGGGAAGATAAGACATAGAAATTATCTCAAGTTCAAGCCCAGAATACAGCAAAAGTCACAGGATGAGGCAGACAATAAGATTCAGAGAAGACAAGAATGGAATGGGATCAAACATTACTTCTTGGAAGGAATATTTTAGCTGCAACCCAACTGTTTAATAGTTTCAACAAAAATTAAGTAGTAGGCAAATGTTTTAAGAAAATTGGCAAAAGCTCTTCAAAGATATAGATGGAAAAGAAGATGCATTGGTTGATTTTAACTTCTCCTGGTGCAGGCCAAGCGCCTGCGCCCCTCTACGTATGCTGAAAACAGTTTGAAAGTCCCCCTTCCCGTCATGAGACAACATACACACAATACACTTTGTCATTAAAGCAGTCTGAGCTATGACTTTAGAGCACAGCCAGGCAGGGAAACTAAATTGTACCCAAAAAACCTCAAATTATATAATGCCAAAGATGATGGAAATATTTTACACTGGCAAAGCTTTCAAATATGATTTCAAGAAGCCCAAAGAAAAAAGTTTCATGGACCTTATCACAGAAGAGGGAAAAGCTTACTGAAAGTTCTCTGAATGCAAAAGTAACCAAGGATGGTGATCAGGAGGTTCAAACTGCCTACAGGTGAGTCTCTGTGGTGCTGCTTATATGCTATTACATTTACCCTAAACAAAAAAGACCGGAGATAAGGCTTGAGTTCCTTATACTCAAAAAGCAAAGTGCTTCAGAATGACATTGTGACAGGTTAAATATATCATGTTCTATTTGAAGGAATAGTAAAAGAGGTCCCTAACAGAGGAAGAGTTTGGCAACACTGAAGAAACATTAAAAATTGAGTTCCTCTCATTTATATTTGCTGCAAAATGAGAATTTCTTTCCTTTTCCCAGACTTCCTTGTTTTGCATCCCCTACATGCTCATTACCCCTCAGTAAGTTTTGGTAATCAGAGTAGAGGGGCAGAGACTGTCTTGGAATAATGACAATCTATTTATTCACATATTTAATAAATATTTCCTGAGCACTTATTAAGTGCTGGGAATTCCATAAGGAACCAACGAAAGTCCTGCCCACATGCACAGTTATTTTCATGAACCTTACTTTCTAGACCTTTCATCAAAATTATTTTGTGAAAAACTGTATTATCAAAAGAAAGTTTTGTTTGTCTTTATATTTTACCCTAAGGAATACCAAAAACCTGAAGTGTCATCCCCCAACACATGGGGTAAGACCTGGAAATACCTCTCCAACATGGAACTGGGACCCCCAGTAAGGTAGAAGAGGACAAAATGACCAAGGGGTTGTAAAAAAGAGAAAACTATCAGACAAAGAAGGGGAATCTGCAGTACCTATTCAAGAAGGAACAACAACAAAAAATTTTTTTATTTAATTTTGTTAGTCACTATACATTACATCATTAGTTTTTGATGTAGTGTTCCATGATTCATTGTTTGCATATAACACCCAGTGCTCCATGCAATACGTGCCCACCTTAATACCCATCACTGGGCTAACACATCCCCCAACCCCTCTCCCCTCCAAAACCCTCAGTTTGTTTCTCAGAATCCATAGTCTCTCATGGTTCGTCTCCCCCTCTGATTCCCCCCCCTTCATTTTACCCTTCCTACTATCTTCTTTTTTTAAAACATATAATGTATTATGTTTCAGAGGTCCAGGTCTGTGATTCATCTGTCTTACACAATTCACAGCGTTCACCATAGCAATACCCTCCTCAATGTCTATCACCCAGCCACCCCATCCCTCCCACCCCCCACCACTCCAGCAACCCTCAGTTTGTTTCCTGAGATTAAGAATTCCTCACATCAGTGAGATCATATGATACTTGTCTTTCTCTGATTGACTTATTTTGCTTAGCATAATAACCTCTAGTTCCATTCATGTCATTGCAAATGGCAAGATTTTGTTTTTTTGATGGCTGCATAATATTCCATTGTATATATTATACCACATCTTCTTTATCCATTCATCTGTTGATGGACATCATGGTTCTTTCCATAGTTTGGCTATTGTGGACATTGATGCTATAAACATTGGGGTGCAGGTGCCCCTTTGGATCACTACATTTGTATCTTTGGGGTAAATACCCAGTAGGGCGATTGCTGCGTCATGGGTAGCTTTATTTTCAACTTTTTGAGGAACCTCCATACTGTTTTCCAGAGTGGCTGCACCAGCTTGCATTCCCACCAACAGTGGAAGAGGGTTCCCCTTTCTCCACATCCTCGCCAACATCTGTCGTTTCCTGACTTGTTAATTTGAGCCACTCTGACTGGTATGAGGTGGTATCTCATTGAGGTTTTGATTTGGATTTCCCTGATGCTGAGCGATGTTGAGCACTTTTTCATGTGTCTGTTGGCTATTTGGATGTCTTCTTTGGAAAAATGTCTGTTTGTGTCTTCTGCCCATTTCTTGATTGGATCATGTGTTCTTTGGGTGTTGAGTTTGATAAGTTATTCATAGGTTTTGGATACTAGCCCTTTATCTGATATGTCATTTGCAAATATCTTCTCCCATTCTGTCGGTTGTCTTTTGGTTTTGTTGACTGTGTCTTTTGCCGTGCGAAAGCTTTTTATCTTGATGAAGTCCCAATAGTTCATTTTTGCCCTTGCTTCCCTTGCCTTTGGCGATTTTCTAGGAAGAAATTGCTGCAGCTGAGGTCAAAGAGGTTGCTGCCTGTGTTCTCCTCTAGGATTTTGATGGACTCCTGTCCCACATTGAGGTCTTTCAACCAGTTTGAGTCTATTTTTGTGTGTGGTGTAAGGAAATGGTCCAGTTTCATTTTTCTGCATGTGGCTGTCCAATTTTCCCAACACCATTTGTTGAAGAGACTATCTTTTTGCCATTGGACATTCTTTCCTGCTTTGTCAAAGATTAGTTGAACATAGAGTTCAGGGTCCATTTCTGGGCTCTCTATTCTGTTCCATTGATCTATGTGTCTGTTTTTGTGCCAGTACCGTACTGTCTTGATGATGACAGCTTTCTAATAGAGCTTGAAGTCCAGAATTGTGATGCCACCAGCTTTGTTTTTCTTTTTCAACAATCCTCTGTCTATTCGGGGTCTTTTCTGGTTCCATACAAATTTTAGGATTGTTTGTTCCATTTCTTTGAAAAAACTTGATGGTATTTTGATAGGGATTGCATTAAATGTGTAGATTGCTCTAGGTAGCATTGACATCTTCACAATATTTGTTCTTCCAATCCATGAGTGTGGAACGTTTTTCCATTTCTTTGTGTCTTCCTCAATTTCTTTCATGAGTATTTTATAGTTTTCTGAGTACAGATTCTTTGCCTCTTTCGTTAGATTTATTCCTAAGTATCTTATGATTTTGGGTGCAGTTGTAAATGGGATTGACTCCTTAATTTCTCTTTCTTCTGTCTTGTTGTTGGTGTATAGAATTGCAACTGATTTTTGTGCATTGATTTTATATCCTGCCACTTTACTGAATTTCTCTATGAGTTCTAGCAGCTTTGGGGTGGAGTCTTTTGGATTTTCCACATAAAGTATCATATCATCTGTAAAGACTGAGAGTTTGACTTCTTTGCCAATTTGGATGCCTTTTATTTCTTTTTGTTGTCTGAATGCTGTGACTAAGACTTCTAGTACTATGTTGAATAGCAGTGGTGATAGTGGACATCCCTGCTGCGTTCCTCACCTTAGGGGAAAAGCTCTCAGTTTTTCCCCATTGAGGATGATATTTGCTGTGGGTTTTTCATAGATGGCGATCATGATATTGAGGTGTGTAGCCTCTATCCCTACATTCTGAAGAGTTTTAATCAAGAAAGATGCTGTACTTTGTCAAATGCTGTTTCTGCAACTATTGAGAGGATCATATGGTTCTTGTTCTTTCTTTTATTAATGTATTGTATCACATTGATTTGCGGATGTTGAACCGACCTTGCAGCCCAGGAATAAATCCCACTTGATCATGGTGAATAATCCTTTTAATGTACTGTTGGATCCTATTGGCTAGTATTTTGGTGAGAATTTTTGCATCCATGTTCATCAGGGATATTGGTCTGTAGTTCTCCTTTTTGATGGGGTCTTTGTCTGATTTTGGGATCAAGGTAATGCCAGCCTCATAAAACGAGTTTGGTAGTTTTCCTTCCATTTCTATTTTTTGGAACAGTTTCAGAAGAATAGGTATTAATTCTTCTTGAAATGTTTGGTAGAATTCCCCGGGAAGCCATCTGGTCCTGGGCTCTTGTTTGTTGGGAGATTTTTGATGACTGTTTCAATTTCCTTAGTGGTTATAGGTCTGTTCAGGTTTTCTATTTCTTCCTGGTTCAGTTTTGGTAGTCTATACATCTCTAGGAATGCATCCATTTCTTCCAGATTATCTAATTTGCTGGCATATAGTTGCTCATAATATGTTCTTATAATTGTTTGTATTTCTTTGGTGTTGGTTGTGATCTCTCCTCTTTTATTCATAATTTTATTTATTTGGGTCCTTTCTCTTTTCTTTTTGCTAAGTCTGGCCAGGGATTTATCAATCTTATTAATTCTTTCAAAGAACCAGCTCCTAGTTTCATTGATCTGTTCTACTGTTCTTTTAGTTTCTATTTCATTGATTTCTGCTCTGATCTTTATTATTTCTCTTCTCCTGCTGGGTTTAGGCTTTATTTGTTGTTCTTTCTCCAGCTCCTTTAGGTGTAGGCTTAGGTTGTGTATTTGAGACCTTTCTTGTTTCTTGAGAAAGGCTTGTATTGCTACATACTTTCCTCTTAGGATCACCTTTGCTGCATCCCAAAGATTTTGAACAGTTTTGTTTTCATTTTCATTTGTTTCCATGAATTTTTTTTAAATTCTTCTTTAATTTCCTGGTTGACCCATTCATTCTTTAGTAGGATGCTCTTTACCCTCCAGGTATTTGAGTTTTTTCTGACTTTCCTCTTGTGATTGAGTTCTAGTTTCAAAGCATTGTGTTCTGAAAATATGCAGGGAATGATCCCAATCTTTTGGTACCAGTTGAGACCTGATTTGTGACCTAGGATATGATCTATTCTGGAGAATGTTCCATGGGCACTAGAGAAGAATGTGTATTCTGTTGCTTTGGGATGGAATGTTCTGAATATATCTGTGATATCCATTTGGGCCAGTGTGTCATTTAAAGCCTTTATTTGCTTGTTGATCTTTTGCTAAGATGATCTGTCCATTTCAGTGAGAGGGGTGTTAAAGTCCCCTACTATTATAGTATTGTTGTCAATGTGTTTCTTTGCTTTTGTTATTAATTGGCTTATATAATTGGCTGCTCCCATGTTAGGGGCATAGATATTTACAATTGTTAGATCTTCTTGTTGGATAAATCCTTTAAGTAGGATATAGTGTGGTTCCTCATGTCTTAGTCTAGTCTTTGGTTTAAAATCTAATTTGTCTGATATAAGGATTGCCACCCCAGCTTTCTTTTGGTGTCCATTAGCATGGTAAATGGTTTTCCACCCCCTCACTTTCAATCTGGGGGTGTCTTTGGGTTTAAATGAGTCTCTTGCAGACAGCATATCAATAGGTCTTGTTTTTTATCCAATCTGATACCCTGTGTCTTTTGATTGGGGCATTTAGCCCATTTACATTCAGGGTAACTATTGAAAGATAGGAATTTAGTGCCATTGTATTGCTGTAAGGTGACTGTTTATTATCTATATTCCTTTCTGGCCTATGTTACTTTTAGGGTCTCTCTTTGCTTAGAGGACCCCTTTCAATATTTCTTGTAGGGCTGGTTTGGTGTTCACAAATTCTTTTAGTGTTTGTTTGTCCTGGAAGCTTTTTATCTCTCCTTTTGTTTTCAAAGACAGCCTAGCTGGATATAGTACTCTTGGCTGCATATTTTTCTCATTTAGTGCTCTGAATATATCATGCCAGTCCTTTATGGCCTGCCAGGTCTCTGTGGATAAGTCTGCTGCCAGTCTAATGTTTCTACCATTGTAGGTTACTGACCTCCTGTCCCGAGCTGCTCTCAGGATTTTCTCTTTGTCTCTGAGAGGAGGAAGAGAACCTTTAGACATGTACTCTTCTGTTCTCACTATGAAGTGGGCATTGCATTGGGCCCTCAAAGAGCCTGAGACCTAGTCACTGTCACAAGAGACCCGCATTATGAGGAGGTATATTATATATACACCATGGCTCTCATCCATGGGGGACAGCCATAAAGGAGATACAAGTTGCAAAAGGAGAGGTTGCTTCTGTTCTGTCAAAAACAGAGAGCTAAGATGATGTCAGGATTAATAATTTCCCTGGATAAATCTAAAGGACATGAGGAATTCCTAATAACCATCCCAGCAGGGCACCAAACTCCTCCTTGAAATTATCATGCTCACTAAGAACACAGTTTTTGGAGTAAGAGAGGACTACATGAGTTTTGTGATCTTGAGCAAGCCACTTAACCTCTGAGTGTCATGCATTTAGAAAGGCGGTTATATATTTACTGAGCATTAACTATGGATCAGGCATCATGCAAGCTACTAGAATGTAAGAAACAGAAAGATATCATTCCTAACTTCCTAGAGTTTATATTCTTGTGGTGACTTTTTTAACATGGGAGTAAACAATGTGCTTTATAAAAAGCAGATTTTACAAAACCTATGTTATATTATAGGTTGTCATGAAGATTACACAAAATACTGTCTATAAATCCCTTCACTGGCATAGTAATACACATTGAATAAGTCTTAATTATCATTATTAGTGACATTGTAGGCTTCAGGAAGTTGCTTTTATAAAACCAATGTGCAAATGCAAATTTTTGTGGACGTCTAAAAAAGTCAAGTAAAAAATTTCAAAAAAATGATTTCAAAGCAATCAGAATCACTGTTTCTAAGAGTGGTATCATAAGTACAATGGAATGGATACTGTGCAAAATAAAATGTGTTTTGTTATTTTAAAATCGCACTACTATAGCAGACATCATTCCTCTTATGTGAGAAAGAGCTTTGCCATCCAATCACAGAATCAAATCTACTTTAATGGTAACTGGCTACTTTGGACAAAAGAAAAGCAAGAGTCATGTTGATTGCACTTCAAGGGGATCAGAAAATTAAAATAATTGAGAGAACAATTTACTCTCAGGACAAGAATCCTGTGCTAATAATATTTCAGTAACTATGAAAGACATCCATGGGAATGAGTCTGTATTAAAGAAAAGACCAGTAAAATTCACAAAGTCTCCATTTTCTGAAAGTATGCAGTCAGAAGATATATTAAGATAGAGTGGAATAATTTAAAAAAAAAAAAAACTGTGAGTTTTCCAAAAATGGAAAGAGCGGTTTAGAAAGATTTAAAAATTGAATACTTTTATCAAACTGTGGCCTTCTGGATGTCAAGACCCAGACTTCCTTTGTATTTGCTGTTCTAGAGTCTGCACACAGCAAACCTTCAGAAAATGCCTGTTGAATACCCTGAACTTTCTAGACTTTGTAAACTCTGCTATATATCTTAACAGGTCAATAGCATAAGGTGAAAACATTGCATAATCATTCATTATGTGAAGGCCTCACCTGCTACACCATGGTTTAATTAATAAGCCAAGTATTTCAGCTCGAATACCATCTGACATGAAATGGGAGTGAATTTGACTGTACTAGTTCCTCATATTCTTTCCTGTTCCTTACTAATCATTTTCCATTGTCAGCTGTTAACACATGGGCCATCACAGAATCCAGTCTGAGCCTCCACTGCAGTGGAGTGCTTAAAATAATTTGGTTTGACCTCATGATGCTCTCAGTATCATAGGAGTTCTACCTGAAAGAGGAAGACTTCTGAAAGAATAGTTTGCTGAGCAATGTCATAAAAGGAATTATCACAAAAGAAATTCAAGAATTGATTAGTTGCCAGATGTTTCCATAGAACCCAAAATAATAGTTCTAAGTACATGTCCCGCCAGAGTATTTTCACACTGAACACTTAGCATGGTGTCTGAAACATAACCTAAGCCACCATCAGCAGTAACTTGGACCATTGCAATAGCCTTTTATTATGGTTTTCCTGCTACCATTCCTGCCTCTACAATTCATTTACCACTCAGTGGCTAGAGTTATCATTATCATTATAAGAGTTAAATCAAATGATGCTGCTCCCCTGTGTAAAATGTTCCAATGCTTTCACTGCACTTCGAATTGACCCATTCTTCAAACCCTATAGAATCTGGCCCCCACAGACCTTTCTAATGCCAACTCATACTAAGTACTCAGGTTCACGATATGCCTACACACCAGTCTTCTTTCTATTCCTTGGTTTCACCAAATGTCTCTCTTCCTTCACTTTGATTGCTTATTGATTAGCCATCTGTTCAGCAAGCCCACCCCTATGATTTGCAATGCCCATTAATGTATGTATAAATATTTAGAAGTTATAAAGCTGCTTAATAAAATATATGTTCTTACCTTGATAAAAATAGTTTAGTAATGAAAGGTCAAGTTCAAATTTAGAATTCTGGGATTCCTTGCTATTCTGTACCAGAATATGACAGTATGGGAGAGGGGGGAAAACCTTGGCCCATGGCCTGACCTCTTGTCCTTCCCACTCCTCTGGCATTGTCTCACTGCCAAAAGAGCCTCATATTCATATATGAGACACACCAGCCCATTCATCCATGTCCCATCTATAGTTCCTTCTCTTGACCACTCCTCATACATGGGAAGGAGCACAAATGTGTCATAATACTCTGCCTTTAAAAGAATGGATCCAGGAGCAGGCTCATGTACTCTCCAGAAGTGAGTTCAAGATGGTCTGGCCAGGGAATTCAAGGTGCCAATTACCTGAATTATAATCTTGAAATATGGGCAAGTGAGCAGCTTCCCTAGGCCATTCAGACTCCCTGGCCAGTGGGGAGGGATGTACCAGATAGGGCCAAAATGTGTTCCTCTTACACATAAGGTCAAGTACAGGGGCCTGTTTGCCTGGATTTCAGAGAGCTATTGCCATCTAAATCCCACCTCTACCCATCCCAATCAGAATGCAAGTACCACAGGAGCAGGTCTATTTTTGTTTTTTGTGTTTTCTTCACAAAATAGTTCCAGTATATGCTAAATAAATACTTGTTAAATAAATACATAATTGGCACTCAAATGTTTATGAAAATGAATATAATGTTTTAATTTCAAAATATCCTTGCAAATGTCTAAATACTTCTACCCTCATCCTTTTTCAGTGCCAAAACTTGAGTATAAGCAGGAAAAAAAAAGATGAGTTCTGGTTCACACAGCAACTGTCAGAAATAAAAAATAAGAATTCAAAAAAGTCAGGTATTCAAGAATAGAGGATTGGTTATTGCTATACACCAGATTGCATTCTACAGAATATAATTTTTTTAGTAGACTTAATTAGAAGAGTTTTAGGTTCACAATTTGAGATAATATAAAATTTTGTACTCTTCAGGTAACACAGGAGAAAATGAGAAATTTAAGATCCACACCTCTTCACCAATAATGATAGGGAACCCATATGTCAAAACAGGTCAAGGATAGGAGAACAGATGGTTATGTAGGCTAGTAGACTAATCCTGAGTCCTCTCTATCAGAGGCCCACTGTTCCTGTTGGAAAACCCAGAATACACAAAAAGGCTGAGGTGCTAGAGGCAATTTGAGATCTGCTACTAGACCTCTCAGATTCTACCAGATGGTCTATTTACACTGGGTGAAAACTTTTCCTCAAAGGTGATGGCTATCAAAAAATAAATAAATAAAAATAAAAATACTTATTTTTTTTAAAAGTGACGGTTATCAAAGAATAAACTTAGTGTTTCCCACTGTCCTCAAGTTTTTCTAAAAACAAAACAACAACAACAAAAAAAAACATTGCCTCAAACTCAAAAGGAAGAATGTCAATGGCCAATCATATGGCAGAAGAACCATAGTAATAACAACAATAATCATGGTTAACGTATATTGATTTCAGTTTCTCAAAGTCATGAACTTCTTGCCTCCCCAGAGCTATGTCCCTAACCCAAGATGCCATCAGCCCTCACCTGACCCACAACAGTAGCCTCCTCCCTTAGGTCTTCCAGTATCCACTCATACCCTTCTTATCATCTTCACATTGTAACCAGTCAAAATGCAAACATACTCATTACCAACAATACTCTATCCTTCTTAAAATCTTTCAGTGCTATCAAAAGTTGTCAAAAAAAAATCAGAATCTGCAACATAGTCTAAAAGACCCTATATAGGGCACCTGGGTGGCTCAGTTAAGTGGCTGCCTTCAGCTCAGGTCATGGTCCCAGGGTCCTGGGATGGAGCCCTGAGTCGGGCTCCCTGCTCAGCGGAGAGTCTGCTTCTTCCTCTCCATCTGCTTGCCCTCCCTTCTTGCACTCTGCTCTCTCAAATAAATAAATAAAATCTTTTTAAAAAGTAAAAAATAAAATGAAATACCCTATATATTCACACTTCTACTACTGTCTCCAGCCTCATCACACATCACTCTTCTCTCTCATCCTCTGGTCTCCACTCACACTGGCCTGAACTCTATTCCTCAGAAGCTCTCTGCTCCCTGCTGATACAGCACCTTTGCATGTCTTACTTTCCGTTTGGTGAAACCTCTCCTCTCTCCCCATCTTCCCTTAGCCAACTTCTACTCATTTCTGAGATCTAGCTCTAAAGTTATCTTCAAGGAAATTTTCTTTATCTTTCAGACTGACAAATTAACTCAAAGTTATGACACTGTATTGCTTTATTTCATAGCCCTTAACACAGTTAAAATTGCATACATATTTTTATGATTATTTAATTCATAGCTGTCTTCCCAATTTAAGCCCACAAATTTCTCAACTCATAGGCTCTATGAAGGAAGAACGTGTGTTTGAGCTCACTCTTCTATTCCTAGAACTTAAATCCATTCTTGAGTGAGTGAGATCAACAACATAGCTCAATGAGATGCCCCTCCTTATATCCCTCCTCATCAACAACTTGGTATCCATCCACAGCAGTCCCTTTGTGGGAGCTATAGAATCCAGCACCATTTGCCAAGGGACCCAAGAGGAGTAATAGACATACAGACCTTGGTCCTGGCTGTGGACTCTGCAGTGTTCTGGGAACCAGCTTCAGCCCCTCTCAGCTATGGTCCAGGAGCCTGGAGAAAACTCTCTTACACAATCACCCAAGGAGGAGAGAGTTCTGTAGAAGCTCAGGTTTCCAACAGAGAAGTTTCAGCACACTGTTGGAGCATAATAAATGAATGAATGAATGAATGAATGAATGAATGAATGAATGAATGAACGAACGAGTTTGGATGCATTGGGAGGGTTAGAGAAAAAGTTTGACTTTACCCATGTCATGCCACCCCCAAAGAGGTATGTAACGCCTTGCCAAACAAGACCTTCTAGACCTGTAATTTTTCCTCCAAAGGAAAGTGAGAGCATGTAAGAGCCCAGATTCCCCAGCTGTATGGTATGTCATCAGAGAGTTCATTTCTCTCTCACTCCATCCAGAGAGCTGAGTCCTGAGCTGCATGACTATATATATATAGCTACTTATATCAGAGAAAGTAGACTGTAAACCAAAAACTTCAACAAGAAACAATGATGGTAATTTTATAATGATAAAGAAGTCGATTCATCAGGAGGATATAACAATCTATTAGTATTTGCTTAACATAGTTGGTATTCTGATGTTGCATGCATGTATGCTAACAGATCGGAAGGCAAAAAAAGTCAATGCAGTAATAGTAGAGGGCCTCTGTGCCCCATTTTCAACAACAGAAAGGTCACCCAGACAGGAAATCATTAAGGAAACTAAAGACTTGAACTATACTTTAAACTGAATGGACCTAACAGACATATACAGAATATTGCAGCCAACAGCAGCAGAATACACATTTTCTCAAGTGCACATGGAAAATTCTTCAGGATAGATCATATGGTAGGTCACAAAACAAGGCTTAGCAAATTTAAGAAGACTGAAATCATACCAAATATCTTTTTCAACCATAATAATATGAAACTAGAAATCAGTAACAGGAGGAAAGTTGGAAAATTCACAAGTGTGTGGAAATTAAACAACACACTCCTTAACAACCAATGAGTCAAAGAAAAAATCAAAAGAAATAAAAACAATACCTTAAATGAAAATGGAAACAACATACCAAAATATAAGAGATGCTGCAAAAGCAGTGCTAACAGGAAGGTTTATAGCAATAAATGCCCACTTCAAGAAACCAAAAAAAAAAAAAAAAAAAATCAAACAGCCTAACCTTACACCTCAAGGAACTAGAAAAAAAAAAAAAAGAAGTCCAAAGTTGGTGTAGGGAAAGAAATAACAAAGATTAGAGCAGAAATAAATGAAATAGAGACTAAAAAGAATAGAAAAGATCAATGAAACTAAGAACTGATTTTTTAAAAAGATAAACAACGCTGATAAAACTTCAGCTAGACTAACCAAGAGGGGAAAAAAAAGTGAGAAGAATCAAGTAAAATCAGAAACTAAAGAGAAAACATTGCAACTAATACCAAAGAAATACAAAGGACCATAAGAGACTACTATGAACAAGTATATGCCAACAAATTTGACTAGAAGAAATGGATAAATTTCTATAAACATACAACCTACCATGACTAAATCATGAAAAAAGAGAAAATATGAACAGCAAATAACAAGCAAGAAAATTGAATCAGGAATCGAAAAACTCCCAACACAGAAAAGCCCAGGACCAGATGGTTTGCCTATTGAATTCCAGCAAATATTTAAAGAATTAACACCAACTCTTCTCAAACTCTTCCAAAAAATTGAAAAAGAGGGAATACTCCCAAATTTCATTTTATAAGGCTAGTGTTACCCAGATACCAAAGCCAGATAAAGAAGTTACAAGAAAACTACTGGCTAATATGTCTGATAAATATAGATGCAAAAATTATCAGCAAATCAAATCCAACAGTATGTTAAAAAGATCATACACCTTGATCAAGTGGCATTGGCTCCAAGGATACAAGGAAGCTTCAATATATGCAAGTCAATAAATGTGATACACCATATTAATAGAAATAAAAATAAAAATCATATGATCATCTCAGTAGATGTAGAAAAATCATTTTACAAAATGCCATATTCCTTCCTGATAAAAACTCTCAAGAAAGTGAGTATAAAAGGAACATACCTCAACATAATAAAGGCCATATATGACAAGCTCAAAGATAACATCTACTCAAAAGTAAAAGGCTCAAAGTTCTTCCTCTAAGATTAGGAACAAGACAAGGATGCCCATTCTCATATTCAACATTGTACTGAAAGTCCTCTCCAGAATAATCAGGCAAAAAAAAGAAAGAAATAGCATCCAAATCAGAAAGGAAGAAATAAAATGTTTTGTTAGCTGATAATATAATGTATAATATATAAAATCCTAATGACCACCAAAAAACTGTTAGAATAAACAAATTTACAACAAGTTGCAGGATAGAAAATCACAAAATGAACTGTGTTTCTATACACTAAGAACAAAACATCTGAAAAAGAAATAAAGAAAACAATCCCATTCACAGTAGCACCCAAAAAATAAAGTACTTATTTAACCAAGAAGGTTACACCTGTAAGAATGGCTATTATCAAAAAGACAAGTAATAACAAATGTTGGTGAGGATATAGAGAAGGGGCCACCTTGTGGGAATGTAAATTGGTACAGCCACTAATGAAAACAGTAAGGAGTTTCCTCAAAAAATTAAAACTAGAACTATCATATGATCCAAAAATATCACTTCTGTGTATATATCTGAAGAAGATGAAATCACTGTCTCAAGAGATATTTGTACTCTCATGTTCATTGCAATACTATAACAATAGTCAAGATATGGAATTAACCTAAGTGTCCATGTATGAATGGATGAATGGATAAGGTATAAATGGTGTATATACAGTGAAATACCATTTGCCATGAGAAAGAAAGAAATCCTGCTGTTTGCTCCAATTTAGACAGAACTTGAGGGCATTGTTAAGTGAAATAAGTCAGAGAAAGACAAATACTGTATATCACTTGGATGTGCAATCAAAAAAGCCAAACTCACAGGAATAGAGTAGAATTTTGGTTGCCAGGGACTGGGGGTTGGGAGAAATGGTACATGTTGGTCAAATGGTACAAACTCTCAGTTCTAAGATGAGTAAATTCAGGGCACCTGGTTGGCTCAGTAGGTTAAGCGTCTGACTTCAGCTCAGGGCACGATCTCAGGGTCCTGGGATCAGGCCCCTTGTGGGGCCCCGTGCTCAGTGGGGAGTCTGCTTCTCCCTCTTTCTCTGCCCCTCCCCCCAACTTGTGCTCACCCGCTCTCTCTCTCTCTCAAATACATATTTTTTTACAAAAGATGAATAAGTTCTGGGGACCTAGTGTATAGCATGGTGATTATAGTTATTAATACTATACTATATACTTGAAACTTGCTAAGGGAGTAGATCCTAAATGTTTTCACTACAAAAATGGAATGGTAATTATGTGAAATGTCATCTGACCCTATTGGAGTAATCATTTTGCAACATATAAGTTTATCAAATTATCATGTTTTACACCTTAAATTTATACAATGCTGTATGTCAATTATATCTCAATAAAAGTGGAAAAAAATTCCCACTACACAATTAGTGCTCCGTCAATATTTGTTGAATAAGAGAATAGAATGAACATATTTGTGTGCAAAAAAAATGTGCTCTGAATTATTCATGTTATAGATGAGAAAACTAAAACTTAAGAAGTTGAGTAATTTTCCCAATATCATATATTTAGTAAATAGATGATGGAGCCAGGAACCAAGCCCAGGTTTTATGACTCAGAGCTTCTATATGCTTGAAAATACTATGTAATAATATGTCTGCAAAAACTGACTTTGCCTTGCTCCCCATATCATTCTTCTTCTTTTTTCCATAGCATCATCTCAGTTGCAGATAGTGCTTCAGCAGAAATAAAATATTCCTAAATTATTCCGACACTATTTTTAAATGGTTAAGTGAGGTAATTCTTTCAAATAGATTCTCACTTTTTGTGAGATAGAAAAGACACTCAAAAATGTATTTCTTTGCCAACAGGTAAATTGAAAAATAATGTCAGATACCCGTCGTGTTACACTAAATTATTCCCTTTCCTTTCCTAAAGCAAATGGTATAACCAACTTCATGCCATACAAGTCTTATATTACTCTGCCCCATGGTATTAAATTAAACTTTACCTGACATTTGTAGGTAATCATTTTGGGGGCCATCCAATAAATCATTTAATAAAATGAAAATGGAATAGTTTTTCAGGAGTGTGTGCTTGTTTTAAGTACTTCTAAATGGAGACAATTGCACTCAACAACAAAAATAGCTCTTGGTATCACCAAACACAAATGAGTGGATTGGCCTTCCACAAAGGCAGCCAGGAAGTATCTGGCCATGAACCAAAATGGGCTTCTTAATAACATCCTCAAACAATACAACTATGCCTGTGGGGTTTTCTTCCCTGCCATCTTCATCTGTGGTCACTGAACTTTTGCAATTTTGATGGAAAAAGCAGATTACTTTTGCAAGGAAATTGCATCACTGTGTGAGATAAAAACTAGTATCTCAAACTCCTTATCATTTAGCTTAAAAGAATACTTGTCTTGGGGCGCCTGGGTGGCTCAGTTGTTAAGCGTCTGCCTTTGGCTCAAGTCATGATCCCAGCGTCCTGGGATCGAGCCCCACATCGGGCTCCCTGCTTGGCCGGAACCCTGCTTCTCCCTCTCCCATTCCCTCTGCTTGTGTTCCCTCTCTTTCTGTGTCTCTCTCTGTCAAATAAATGAATATTAAAAAAAAAAAAGAACACTTGTCTTTGGGAGAGAGAAGTTGACACCTTTTTCATAATATGGAAATGATGGAAAGCCACCTTGAAAATAATTTTGGTTTTGCAAAGCATCACTTGACTGCCTCCCTTAGTTATACCAGTATAAAAAAGTGGGTGTCAGTAGTTATGTTTTTTTTTCTTTTTTTAAAATTTTATTTTATTCAGTTGTTATGTTCTTGAGGGCCTTAGCAAATCTGCTTCATTCTGTGATAATCCAAGTTGGTTTCTCAGAAATAATGGACTAATATGCCTAATGAGGCTAGAGCCTTTTGGAGGAAAAGGACTCATACCTGAACTCCTGATCTTTGAGATCTAAAGTTAGGAAATCTGGAGGAGTGGTCCAGAATAACTCGACCAAGGTCCAAAGTACGACAAGGAAATAAAATTACCTTGAAATATGAGGCTTCTAAGTAACCCTGCTTTAACACAGAATCTATGAGATTATAAAGCAAGGTAAATTAAATAAGAAAAAAGGGCTTGTAGCTGCTACTTCTGAAATATTTCCTTTATTATTTAAATAAAAAGATTTGCCATTTCACATCACATGGGACCTCTGAACACACACGGCAAAAGCCACCTGAGCATTTTAAATAATTGGCTTAGGAGAGCAATGCAATGTATCTAACAGCAGTTAAAGTACAGAATAAGGTCACTTAGGAGTTCCCCTTAACAACAATGAAATCAGGATAGTCATTGCTCAAAAAGGCTAGCCATTTGTTTGCATTCCATAAAATAAGGAAATTTTGCATCTCTAGGAAGTGTATAGATATATATCAGTGGCTCTCAATTAGAGGCAATTTTGTCTCCTCCCAGGGGATATGTGGTGATGCTGGGAGACATGGTTACTTGTCACAACTGGGTGCTGCTATTGGCATCTAGTGGGTAGAGGCCAGGGATGCTGCCAAGTGTTCTACAATGCAGAGGTCAGCCTCTCACGACGAATAATATCTGTCCAAAATGTCAGTAGAACTGAGGTTCAGAAACCCTGATATAGGTAAAAACAATCATCTTAAGGCCACAGAAAACCATAGTCAGATCTCATTACAAATTCCAAATAAGTCAGTGAATTTGAAAACTGGCAAAGACTTTGGCATCTTTCCATTTTGAGGCACCTGATTCATTTCTTCATCCCAAGAACATATTCGTGGGGGCCACTGAAGAGAAACTCTTCAGTCATTCCTTCCAGTGTAATCTCAAATTCACATGACATTCTGGAGGATTATAGGACAGGCTTTGAGAATTTTGCCTATATTTAAACAGATATGCAACGTTAGTATACAGTGCATTGTAGGGAATTTTATGTACTTGGCAATTTAGCAAAAGAGACTCAACAACCAAACAAAACTTCCATAAAAAATCCAGGATTGTTATATAATATATAGGAGCAGCTTTGGGTCTCTTTTTTTAATTTTTTTTATTATTATGTTATGTTAATCCCCATACATTACATCATTAGTTCTTGATGTAGTGTTCCATGATTCATTGTTTGCGTGTAACACCCAGTGCTCCATGCAGAACGTGCCCTCTTTAATACCCATCACCAGGCTAACCCATCCTCCCACCCCCCTCCCCTCTAGAACCCTCAGTTTGTTTTTCAGAGTCCATAGTCTCTCATGGTTCGTCTCCCCCTCAGATTTCCCCCCCTTCATTCTTCCCCTCCTGCTATCTTTTTTTTTTTTTTTTAACATATAATGTATTATTTGTTTCAGAGGTACAGGTCTGTGATTCAACAGTCTCTTAAAATAAGTTGTCCTCTGATTTGTAATTTAGTATTAAGAGTGTGAATTCTGGTCAAACAGAACAAGTTTTGAGTCCTAGCTCCATTTTAACAAACTGTTCTATATTGTGGAACCCAGATTCACGTATCTCACCAAAAAAAATATTGTGCTCCTCTCAGAGATTTATTATGAAATTTAAATGGTACATATCAAAATATTTAGGATAGTAACAGCTTAACACTCAATAAATGTAGGTAATAGTGACGTTGCTCCAAAATAACCTAGGAAAGTGTCACAAGATTAAACTTGATTGATAGAATTCTGGAAATTTTCTACATTAAAGTGTCTCTGTTTTTGGAAATTTTAACTTTCAATAAGAGATCAATTTAAACCATTAAGATACTGAAAGACATGGGAAAAGCTTACACATTACCTTATGCTGATTCTAAATCAGGGCATTCTGTTAATGTCAATATAAAGAGATTTGTCACAAAGAATGGAGTCATGATTACATAGGATTTCCATTGTTTTATTATTATAGAACTTCAATTATTAGATAGCCAATTTCAGTACTTCAAAATCTCACCTAAAGCAATTAATTTAAATGTAAAAGATAATGAAGACATGAAAAATTTTATAGTTTCACAGTTAATCACAAATGTATGCATCTAAACAAAACATAATAGAACAAAGCAAAAATTAACATTATTGCTTATTTACTATAAGCCATACATAATTTAAAGGTGAATAACTGAAGGAATTCTAAACTTCTCAATGATAATTTCTTGGGAAACATACCTACCTACTCTAACAGGGAACATAGTACCTACTCAGCAATCCCAAAATGCCTACCCCAGGGTATCTATTCATGCTATAACATTAGTAGCATTTGATTCATAAACCTTCCAGCTTGAAAACAACTTCAGACTTTGTCTAGTTATGTACCAATGGCCGAACACACACACACAGTTTATTGTTCCAAGTGGATATCTAAACCTACAGCCTTTAAGTGATTTACACCTACTTTCCCATACTCAGTCTGTTACGTGTTGTGATCTTGAAATTAGAAATATGATTTTGGCCTTGTTTTCCCTCTAGGACACTAATGAAAGAACTACATAGAACTTATACAAGAAAAGCAGCTCCATGATACGGTTTCCCTAATACATTGTTTATGCTACAATATCCCACTGTCAATAAACAAAAACTCACATGCTTTAAAAAGCAGTGCTTTTTGTGGGGTGCCTGGGTGGCTTAGTTGGTTTAGTGTCCAACTCTTGCTTTCAGCTCAGGTCATGATCCCATGGGTTGTGGGATCAAGCATCACTTCTCCAGCCCCATGCCTCGAGCCAGCATAGGACTCTGCTCAGTGGGAAGTCGGCTTGAGGACTCGCTCCCTCTGCCCCTCGCCACACTCATGCACACACACTCTCTTCTAAAATAAATAAATCTTAAACATACATAAATATAAATAAATATATTTTTGAGATATCTTTTGAGATATCTTGGAAAGCTTGAATTTTTCCATAGATCCCATCAAAATTAAAGAGCAAACTAGAATAAGGAAGTGACAGAAAGAAATTTAAGCTAATGAAGTATGTCAAATATAATAGGTAAAAAAATGTTAACTATATTTAATACTACTAAATGAGCTCAAAATATCAACAAATAAATTCACTCATTTTCTAGAATGAGAATATAGAGAGTATAGAATGATTTACCTCAAAAACTTCCAATTTCCTTCCAAATATCTCCAGAGGCTTTTAAAGTTATCTTACTATGTAGGAATTTACTATAGCAAATTACTTTATATACTTGCTTAAATACAGTTTTAAATATAGGGAGCATTAGTTGACAGAAAATTACACTATACACAGAATAATTTTAATTATATGACTAGAGAGGATATGTGTTATTTTATCCATTGTTCATCTCTTTCTTTTGGAAGCTTCCTCTCCACCCAACCCCATGCAATTTTGGAAACGGCGTCTGAGAACCATTAGGATGGCATAAATAGAGAGCTTCATGGGGACTACCTTTGCCTCCACATGGAGAGAGTATACCTGAGAAAGGAAGCCAGTATAAAAGAAATGAGATCTCAAGGATAAAGAAATGTAGGTAGTGAAATTCCTAACCATCCCCAATGAGGATTTGGGTGTTTATATTAAGAGTAATAAGAAGCCATGAAGCCACTGAAGATAATCAGGAGACAGCATGGTCACGTTTACTCACAACAAGATCACTCTGGCTACACTGTGGAGCACAGTTTGAAGAAATAGAGTGAGTGTATGAAGGCCATTTCAGAAGTTATTGTTAACATGCAGGTAAGAAATCAAGGCACATCTTTGTGTAAGTCTTCCCTTATAAAGGATTCATCCCCAGCATAATATTATGTATTCTAATATCTTGTGTTTTTTCATCATACTTATAACTGTAAATGTTTAATTGTTGTACTATAATTTAATATCTGCTCCCCCAGTAGACTTGCCCATAAGTACAGAGATTGCATCAGTTTTATTTACCTCTTTTAACCCCAGTACATGGAAGAGTCCTTAGTATAGAATTCAGGCCTAATAAAGATTTGTTGAATAAATGAATGAATGACCACATGAATAAGAATTGACACTAACCTTTATTGACCTTAGAAACATGGTTTCATTAGAAATGCAATCTCTGGACATATGATAAATTAAAAGAGATGAAAACAAATACATAGCTGGACACTCATTTATATCAATAATTTATACATCCACAAGCAAAGTCCTCCCCTAACCATGGCTGTCAGTAAAGAAGATTCTTTTTATCTCTAGTTTTTCCTCAATTTTATAAGGGCATTCTAACAGAAAATTAGCAGAAGGTGTTGGAGAGCAGGAGGGTGGAAAAGAGTTGAATAATGTATAGGATAAATCCTTTGGCTACTAAGTAATCAAGTTGCCTACAAACCAAGACTGTATCAGTGTCAGGATCCTAAAGCAAGCTTGACTATGGTCTAATTACTAATTTGATGGATTTTCCTATATTTTCACTCACCCTCCAGGAAATTAGCTTAACGATATAGAAAAAGAATTCCTTTACAGATAACTACAGCTCTAATTGAATTTTTGAGCCCCTCCCTGCAACGCTGCCAGGGAAATGTACTGTTCAGGGTGCTAAAACTCTAAAGACAAATGACTAAACTTCATGAAGGTCTAAACACAATCTCAGTTCTTCTTTATGATCCATGACCACAGGCCCATAAGTTTGTTGCTGGATTTATAATGAACCTCTGCCACTGGCTTAGCAAGATAAGGCACATTCTAATTATTTAGTTTCAGGTTCTGAAATCACACTGAGTACAAACCAGCATAAATCAAATCATGTTTTGACTGACTGATCTGTCAAGCAATACTGAGTCATATTTTAGAGGTTATATTTTGCATGCATTATTTAGATTTTCTGTAATATGACATTAATAATTATTGTTTTATATAGTTTGAAAATATGTTTAGATTACAAGAAAATATTTTATCTCTATATTAAGGAAATGTATGCTATACTTCTGTGTTTCTGTTAATAAAGTTGATTCTATATAAAAGTAACATGATAATTTCTGTTTACATTTCTCCCTTGGCTATGTTTTAATGTTTTAATCCATATGAAGTTTCAAAGCAATTGCAACATTGCTTTGTGTAGATTGTAAATGCATCATCATGGAAAATGTATCTAAGGCCAAAATTGCTAAATGTGTTATTTCTATATGCCCTACCCAGGTTCAAAGATGAGTTGGTTTCTGATGTTGGAATAATGAATTTTCAATGGTTACCATGACTACTATTCATTACAATAGAAAAATAATACATCTTAATTTCTTTTTTGTTTAGTTGTTACTTAGCTACTTTCTTATTATAGAGTTCTATATTCAGTTAGCAAAAGTCCTTTTGAGCTCTGGATGGAAATTATTTTGGCTGAATTCCTTAAATCAGGAAGATAAGTATTTAAATGGATATCACTTGTGCCTTTGAGTAAATGTGCTGGGAAAATTATTTTCTTTTAATTAATTCCCTTCCCCAGAAAAAAAAATAGCTAAATAATTTGTATTTGTGTGAAATTTAGGACACTGTCTATAGTATGTTATGGCTCAGTTTAGACCACAAATATATCACATTAAAATCACATTCCTCGATGAAGGGAAAAAAGTAATAGTTATCTGATATTTCAATGAAGTATTCACAACAATAGAGTTTAAGAACAGATGTTAGAATTCTCTGAAGAAAATTTAATACCTTGAAACCTAACCACATTCTGTTCTTGTTGTCCATGCTCTATGATCACTTAATAGGGGAAATTAATTAGTTTAAATAATGTCTTTGAATACTTTACGAACTCAATGAATCCTTTGGAATACAGTCAATTCTTTTCTACTTTCATCCAGCCTCAAAAAAAAAGTGTTTATTTAATAAATATCTGAGCTCTTTTTTCTTTTTTCTACACTGTATTGAGGGTTATACAAAGAACAATAAACACAACTAATGTCTCTACAGTTCTCTATGGCCAAAGGGTGTTTCACAACATTTCATTTAAAACACAAAATCATACAGTGAGGTAGCTCCCTGGAAAAAGACCCAAGGGAGTATACTACTTGCCCAAGTTCATATAGACAATGACAGAATGGGGACTTGAATCTGTGATTTCTGACTATAGTTCCAGTGTGTTTGTCTCATGACCTAAAGAACGCATGATTAATTTAAAATAAAATGCAAACATATTTGGAAAACTTAAGTACCATATTAAGAGGCAGGAGGAATTCTCTACATTAAATTAGTGACCTATATAAAACAATGCCTAACATAAACTGAATGGAGAAAGGGATGTTGGCTCTGAGATGGCCTTCTTAGAAAAAAAATAAAATTGAAAATAGAGCTACCATATGACCCAGCAATTGCACTACTGGGTATTTACCCCAAAGATACAAATGTAGTGGTCCAAAGGGGTACGTGCACCCCGATGTTTATAGCAGCAATGTCCACAATAGCCAAACTATGGAAAGAGCCAAGATGTCCATCAACCAAGGAATGGATAAAGAAGATGTGGTATATATATACAATGGAATATTTTGCAGCCATCAAAAGGAATGAAATCTTGTCATTTGCAATGACATGGATGGAACTGGAGGGTATTATGTTGAGTGAAATAAGTCAATCAGAGAAAGACATGTATCATATGATCTCACTGATATGAGGAATTCTTAATCTCAGGAAACAAACTGAGGGTTGCTGGAGTGGTGGGGGCTGGGAGGGATGGGGTGGCTGGGTGATAGACATTGGGGAGGGTATGT
Source organism: Neomonachus schauinslandi (assembly GCF_002201575.2). Lineage (NCBI taxonomy): Eukaryota > Metazoa > Chordata > Mammalia > Carnivora > Phocidae > Neomonachus > Neomonachus schauinslandi. Next base: position 98,430,828 of record NC_058409.1, on the reverse strand, counting down.
GCCATGGTGAGTGCTGTGAATTGTGTAAGACTGTTGAATCACAGACCTGTACCTCTGAAACAAATAATACATTATATGTTAAAAAGAAGAAAATAGTAGGAAGGGAAAAATGAAGGGGGGGAAATTGGAGGGGGAGAGGAACCATGAGAGACTATGGACTCTGAGAAACAAACTGAGGGTTCTAGAGGAGAGGGGGGTGGGGAGATGGGTTAGCCTGGTAATGGATATTAAAGAGGGCACATATTGAATGGAGCACTGGGTGTTATACACAAACAATGAATCATGGAACACTACATCAAAAACTAATGATATAATGTATGGTGATTAACATAATAAAATTCTTTTAAAAATGCATATAATGCATTATTTGTTTCAGAGGTACAGGTCTGTGATTCAACGAAAAAAATGCAAAAAAATTAAAGAATTTTAAAACATTTAAGGAATTTTTCTAAATAATCTTTTAAAAACCTTAATTCCCTCAGAATTTTGGACTGGTAGAGTTTCTCAGGTGCTTTCATAAAGAAAAAAAAGAATCTTCTCTGTGACTGAACAAATTAAAAATACTGTACACCAGATGAAGCAGAGTGGCATCTTCCAATAGCTACAAACATTTAAAATACCATTCCTTGTGTTTCCATGTAGATGGCAATTCTAATGCATGTTTTCCTATTTTATTCTTGATGATTCTTTGTAGTATCAGGCAAATTAATATTTGCCGCCATACATGTTAAGATGGAAACTGGAAATTAAGTTTCCTAAACATTTCCAAATGGACAGATATTCCATATTCCATATTTTGAACGTTGTTTAATCAGTATTTGTGTACATTCTCTAGTTTTCTTCCTAATGTTAACATTTAATTAGAATAATTTTTTAAACGTAGGTCAGAAGAAATTATGTTGCATTTGATAATCTAATTAATTTGCCACCTTATGATCTAATTCATAGATATAATGAGGAAATGAAATCACTAGGTAATTTACGGGAGAGCATATGGTGAATACTTTCCTGCTTTCAGCCCACAGTCCACTAAAATCATAAAGAATTATAAAAACTGAACTGATGTTATAGAAAGTTGCACATTGAAGAATATTGGCCTTCGCTGAGAAAGAAAAAAAAAAGAGGTTTTTGTTGAGAAAACAAAAAAGCACTTATGTAAAGAAACCTACATTTTATGTGACTATTTTTTTAGCAACCTACAAAGAAATTTCAGCTAAAGAGGAATTTTCTACAAAGTGAGTGGGTTGGATAAGATCGATCCATTCTAAAATTCATTTGAACTCTTAAAGTGTAGATTTTACTTTTCAAATGTTTGATACTTTTATTAAAAGGACTATTCTGATTACAAGTAGCAAAACACATTTCAAACTAGTTTAAGGCAAGTAAATAAATAAGCTCAAAAGGGGTGAGCATAAATTACTTGAGAGTCAAAAATAGGTAAGAAAAAAATTAAGAGGTCAATGCAATAATCCAAAAGATAATGGTAATTTCAACTAGTGTATCAGCAGAGATGGTCCGAAATGGAAAAGCAAAAGAGACATTTTTGATGGCAAAAACAGCAGAAACTTGAAATATTGGATTTGGAGGTAAAAATGAAAAAAATACCAAGGAAACTTGTTTTTGTTGTTGTTTTGTTTGTATAAACAATTGGATAGAAGAGTTCAAGATAGTATGGGACATAAGTCTAAAAAATTACACACAGCCCAGTGGACAATGCAATATATATAGTAAGATGCTTAAATCCATCATTTTTCCCTTTACGGCTTTTCCTTCATGAGTTAAAAATTTTCCATCCAAGGTCACAAATGCATTCCCCATGTTTTCTTCTGTTGGTTTTACAATTTTATTTTTGCAGTTAAATCTTTAATCCACACGGAGTTTATAAGGTGAAGGAAAAATCATGTAATACAATTTTTAAAAAGAGGATTCTCCCACAGACCAAAGAAAATTATGTGTCATGAATTGAATATGATGATCTTAAAAAACAAAATACAATAAAACAGTATTTTCAATAGACGCATGAACATACAATATAGCATATGGTCTGTATTTACATTAGTGGGCTTAAACCATATCACAGATAATTACATGTGGGTGTTGAAAGAGCCAGAGATCACCTAGTAGTTTTGTCTCAGTTTGAAATGAGGATGCTGAAGCTCAAACAAGTTATTAGCTAATATGATATAAAATGTAAGCAAAGCTGAGGCCAGGACCCTGTTTTCCCAGTACCCAAATGAGTGTTTCTTGCCCTCTTCCATTTTATTATTTTTTTAAAGATTTTATTTATTTATTTGACAGACAGAGAGGGAGTACAAACAGGCAGAGCGAGAGGGAAAAGCAGGCTCCCTGCCGAGCAGGGAGCCCGATGTGGGGCTTGATCCCAGGACCCTGGGATCATGACCTGAGCCAAAGGCAGATGCTTAACCATCTGAGCCACCCAGCTGCCCCCATTTTTTATTATTCATCAGTTATTTTCTCAGCACCTATTATTTGCAAGGTGTGTGTTAGGTCTATAGAGATAGCAGAAAGTTTGGTCCCCATGACCAAGGTTCTTAAAATATATTCCAAATACAATAACAGGGAGTATGCACAAGCTATAATACAAGAAAGCACATAAGGGCCAAACAAGGAGTTAGATGTAGCTTTTGAATTCAAAAGAGAAAAAGAAAGTCACAGTTAATATTTCTCACCAGGCACTTCTCTAAGTTTCTGCAATACAATTTAAAAAAACAGTTATGGGGCGCCTGAGTGGCTCAGTTGGTTAAGCGTCTTCCTTCGGCTCAGGTCATGATCCCAGGGTCTTGGGATCGAGCCCCACATCAGGCTCCTTGCTCGGCAGGAAGCCTGCTTCTCCCTCTCCCACTCCCCCTGCTTGTGTTCCTGCTCTCGCTATCTCTCTGTCAAATAAATAAAATCTTAAAAAAATAAATTAAATAAAATAAAATAACAGTTATTATGAAACCCACTTTATGAATGAGGACATGCTGAAAGCACATTGAGTTAGGTGCACAAGACAAAACAGCTGTCAAATGTTCAAACACAGGTAGTGACTCCAAATATTCCATCTCACTTCTCACCCACAGGAGCAGGAAGGATGACAAAATTTGGGGGAGAACATGAGATGTGCAGTAGGACAAAGTATACATGGTATTTCCAGTTATGAGAAAGAGAAGGACTATCATGGGCAGAGAGAGAACACTGCAGGTATCAGGCAAAGTGGGATACTTGCAGGAATGGCAAAGTGTGTTAGTTCTACTACTCATAGAGTAGTACCAGAAAATGAAGATGGAGAGTAGGAAGAGTTTGAGTACGAAGCTAACATGTTGGGTTTCTCATATTGCAGGCAATGAAGGATATTGATACTTTCTGAGCACCGAAGCAGCAGATTCAAAACAGACTTTCACTAGCATTTATCTGTCAAGGATACTGAGTTTAAAAAGAGCAAAAGACACAAAGAGGCAATTGAAATATTTTGCAATCCAGGACAGCAGCCTACACTAGAAATAATAACCAGCCAGATTTGTTTAAGGTGTCTTCATCACCAATAACACCACACCAGATTTGTTTCTTACCAGCTACGAAAAAAATGCCCTCACTTGCACTGTTTGCTTTTACTTACTGGCACCATTTTCAAATATAATTATATTCAATAATATTTTGAATAATTGAAATGTTGATTCTTAATTACCCAAAAGTTTTTGGGTTTTAGTATGAAATTATTGAGGATTGACTCTGATTATCAAAAGAGTTCCTAAGTAAAATAGAATCATTGGGAAAGCTACCTAAAATCTGACCTGCATTACATATGTTCCAAATGCTCCCATTGTAAAGGACACTTGTGCAGGTACAAATGTTTGAGAATTCAGCAAATCACTTATGATAAAGCATATTGTCATTAACTGACTGGCAGTCCATTTTAAAAACTAAAACATTATTCTTATATAAGAACTCTTAGTCAAAGAATCTTAGAATATGTATGACTTCTCCTCAACCAGGCAGAAAAGAATATGAGAAAAGGGGAAATTTTGCATAAAGTGGATTGCACACTCTTTCTCAAGAGTGCCTTCCCTCCCTCCAAAACACTGGAACACTTACTTGGAACATCTCTTCCCAATTCCATTTTCAAGAGACATTGTGTTAGAATCTAGTAAAATACCGTGCTGGGAGATACACACTGTGGAAATCAGAAAATGCTACAAATGCGGGTGTCTTTCTTCAGAGAGCCAATCTGCCAACAAATTTGCCAATTTGCTATCACTAACTATATATGTTTCACCTATTTCCTACAGGGAGGGACTCTTACTCTTGTGAAAGTGTTTATGAATTTGGTACCTGAAATAGAAATCTTAAAGAGGACTTCTGAAATGATAAAATAGGTATATTTTTATTTGGTTTTTAAAAAAGTCGTTTCTGATTTATAATTTTACCTGTGTTATATAGCATGACTCAATAATATTTTGCCAGCCACTAAATATTTTAAGGCTATTAATGAGAATTCTCCTTAAATATAATAGCGTAGCTCAGTTGATCTAAATATCAAGTACATCAGAATCATGTAGAGAACTTGTTCAAACACAAATTCCTGTACCCCATTCCCAAAATTTCTGATTCTGTGGTTTTGGGTGAGGACCAGAGGCTTCACATTTCTTACAAGTTCCCAGGGAATGCCTATGTTCCTAATCAATGATCACACTATGAAAACTAGTGGTACAGTTGAATATATTTTATTACCAATTAAAAAGTTTACAATAAATAATTTTAAATATTTTAGCCTTCTGATAAAAATCCTTCTAAAAGGGAGGGGCCTACGTGTTTACTTAAGAAGAGCTATAGGACATAATTTAATATTTCTTGAATAAGGGATATCTCTGGACAATTCAGTCAATCATGTGGACATCCGCGCACAGTTTTCAGACTTCTAGATAGAATAGATGACCAGCACATATGCTACTCTGACACCAGGATATAATGTCTCTGACAGATTTCCTTGGTAATCTGTGTTTAAAATTAACATCAGGCTGTTTTCTTATGATTTTCCTCTTTTCTCAAAGGTAAAAACATTCTGCTATAATTGAGAGTTAAAGATTATATTGTCTGTATTTTTAAAGGCAACACTAACATTTAATAAGCATAAAAACCCTACACACAAATATGAAAATTAACAAAAAATGATAGTATTTCAAAACTTAGCCTTAGTCTTGCAATCTTTCTCTTTCTTCACACACATTCACATACACAGAGAAAACACCATTTCCAAATCTATATCCGTATTAATTATTGTCCCCTTAAGCTTGAGCAGTCACCTACACTGGTGACTTTTCAATAACAACTTTGCTTCCCAAAAGTAGAAACAAGGATATTGCGTGAATCAAGTAACTAATGATGGTTCATGTTAAGCAACATTAGTGACAATGTTTAAATGTCCAAAGATATGCCGTGACCGTTAATCTGATTTTTAGCTAGAAACTGAAATACTCTGCAAAACAAATAGGGAAGATAAAATAGCTAGTAAAATGTCAAGGGACTCATTTTAATTAAATACCAAGAGTCCTATTTTAAATGGAACATTAAGCATACATCAAAGAATGTGTATTAGTTCTTTCAGTGATATATACGTGTATTTATTCCTTCATTAAGTCAATCCTTATTGTCTACTGTGTGTCAAGCACTATGCACGGGGGATACAGTACTGAACAAACCCAGACACAAAGCCTGCCCTCATGGATCTTAGAATCCACTAAGGCATAGAGATGTGAATGAAGTAATCAGATTAATGAAGTAATTCAAATAATTCATCCAAAGTAAATAAACAGGGTGCTATGAGCATATATAATGAAAAATGACTGGGAATCAAGGAAAGAATAGTCTTGTGGTGAGATCTGGAATGTTGCCAGGGAGGAGACAGCACACAGGCACCTGGGCTGAGGGACAGGATGCTGGAGTGATGGAGGACATGAAAGAGGACAGGTAGCCCTCCTGGTGGGAAGGGAGTACAGAGAGACTGAGAGAAAGATTGAGCACATAAGGCTAGATAAGTCACAGTAAGAATTTTATCATGGTAAGTATTTTAATTACCCTAAGAACACTAGAAAGTTCCTGGGTGTGTGGGGCCGGGGGGAGGAGGGACTTGAAAACTGCTCTCTTGTTGCTTTGGACATATTGGATTAAATAAAAAATACTATTAATTTAATTTTTTTTACTCTTTATGTATGACTACTAAAAAATGTTATATGTGGCTCTCATATTTCTCATGGATCATGCCATACAGAACTTCATTTTTTTCTATTGCTTTGAGCTAAGCATTCAAGAAAAGTCAGTTGGCAAGGTATCAGGACACACTTTTTTACCAGGTAAGCTTTTTAAAAAAATTCTGACTACTACTAAACCCTGACACATTGCACATTAAAGATGATGATCAAAGATGAAAGTGTTAAAATGTATAACTTCAAGGAATTTAACATAGCTGTGATAAAAAGCAAGGAAACTTATCACTAGAATTCATAACTTCATGGGCAATACACTTACCTATTTCATTATGACAATTTGTGAATTTATTGAACAGTACCTAGTCATGATGGTTAGACTGACGGAGAAATAATCATGTCAAACCCTAACTGATTCTTAAACTCCAAAACACCATATGAACTTAGACACACAATTAATAGCCCCTACACAGATGCTTGGCCCAAAGCAGTAGAAGAAACAAAGTTCTAGGACAGCACTGTCCATGAGAAATACAATGAGAGCCACATATAAAATTTTAAGTTTTGTAGTGGCCACATTATAAGAATTTTATACAAGATATTTTATTTAGCCCAGTATCTCCTGTCTTATCACTTTAACATGCAATCAATACAAAATTATTAATGTGATATTTTATTCCTTTTCTAGTACTGTCTTTGCAATCCAGTGGGTATTTCATCCCCACAGCACATCTCAGCAGAGCTGTCCCACGTCAAGTGCTCAATGGCCACACGTGGCAGACGGCGGCTGTATTATACACCACGGTTCTAGGAGGGAACAGTTTGAGAGTGTTATTGTCTCCATCACTAAACAACTTGTAACCCTGAAAAAGCCACTTAACCTGTGAGATTGATTTTGTCATCTGCAAGATGAACACAGTATCCATTTTACGTCCCTCAATAAATTATAAGAATAAATTTTTACAATATTCAATATCGATTTCACACTATATGAAATGGCTTCGATCTTACTTTCATGATTAAATTTTATCCCCCCCAAAATTAATAATAAAAATATAAAGCTCCTTATAAAAATACAAGGAATACTATTCCTTTTACTGGTACTATCTGTACTATGATGATTTTTGTTTTCTCTAAATGAAATTAGAACTCACACAAATTTCCCATATGGAGTCATGAACCAATATTTCAAAAAGAACATGAACATGAACTTTAATAAATTAGAAATATTTAATGATGCTTGGGTATAAATATTGGATAGATGCCTTAGCTATTAGTACCATAAGTATTTTCATTACCAAAAAATTGGAAATAGCACAGATGAAAGAAATTTTGAATAGTACAGAATTTTAACTAATATTAAAAGGCTCTAAGTTCATATCACAATTACATATAACAAACAATGCTATGGCAACAACTATAGATTTCTATCTTATATATAACTACTGGAAAGTAAGCGAAGTTTTATAAAGTGGCAACTTCTTTTCTTTCAGGTATCTTAATACAGCTCATTTCATAAGAAGACTTTAATTCTTTAGTTGATTATTTGCAACATAAGCAAAATGTAAATATGGGGTTAGACTTGTTCCCTGTAACCTGAATTTTTCATTCTAACTACTATATTGTGTGGTAAGGTGGCTGGTATTCTTAAACTTGTTTCCCAGATTCAAATCCCTATTTCATACAGACTGCCATACTAAGACAAATATAACACCTCACTACAATTTTTCTAAATGTTATAAATGTCAAAGTCATTTGAAGAAAATTAACTTTTGCAATGATTCATTATGCTTTGAAAAACATGTTACTGCCTTTAAAAATATCCTCTGTGATAGACTGTTTAAATGTCCCCAGTTATGTGCTTATCTGTGCATCCACATCTATTCTTTTACATGACTTTGCAACAATAATTACTAATTAGGTTAAATCTATTCCCTTACTCTTTTTTATGTACTTTTTTTATTTTGGTAAAATATACATAACAAAAACCTACCATTATAACGGCTTTTAAGTGTGCTGTTCAGTGACATTAAATACATTCACATTGTCGTACAACCATCACCACCATCCATGTCCAGAACTTTTTCATCTTGCTCAGTTGATACTCTGTACTCACCAAACTAACTGCCCATTCCCCTTGGTCTCCATCCCCTGGCAACTACCATTCCATTTTGTTTGCATGAATCTGACTACACTAGAAACCTCATATAAGTGGAATCTTACAATATATGTCCTTCGATGACTTATTTCACTTAGTATGATATCTTCACAGTTCACTCAGTTTGTGTATGTGTCAAAATTCCCTTCCTTTTAAAACTGAATAATATTACAGTTTGTGTGTGTGCATGTGTGTTCATATTGTTTATCCACTCATCCATTGATGGACTTGGGTTGCTTCCATCTTTTAGTTATTGTGAATAATGCTGTTCTAAACATGGATGTGAAAGTATTTCTCTGAAATCCTGCTTTCAATTCTTTTATATATACACCCAGAAGTGGAATTGCTGGATCATGTGATAATTTTGTTTAATTTTTTGAGAAATCACTATACCATTTTCCACAGTGGGTGCACCGTTTTACATTCCTGCCAACTATGCACATCCTTGCCAACACTTGCTATTTTCTGCCTATTAGAGCCAAACTAATGAATGTGAAATAGTATCTCAGTGGCATTTTGACTTGAATTTATTCCCTTATTCTTGAATCTGATTGGCTTTTTGACTAACCTTGGTCAATGAAATATTAGCCCAGCAACTCAAGAACAAGTTTGAAAAAGTGCTTGTGCTTGTCTCTTGCCCTCTGCCAAAAACATGTGAAGAACATTTTCAGGCTTGCCTGTTGGAGGAGGGGACATAAGGAACGTAGCTGACTGTTCAAGTCATCCCAAAAAAGGCCATCCTAGATTAAGGTAATGAGCAACTGATCAAACAGTGAGTGAGCCCAGTAAACAGGGACAGAGCTACCTAGCTGACTTGATCTGACTGCAGAGGCCTAAGACAAGCTGAGATCAACCAAGCATAACCAAACCAGCCAAACTCAGTACAAATCAGAGAAATCCCATAGACTTGAGGCTAACTAGATGATTATTTGGGGTTTATTTTGCAGATTACAGAAAAATATATAACTAGGGCGCCTGGGTGGCTCAGTTGGTTAAGTGACTGCCTTTGGCTCAGGTCATGACCCTGGAGTCCCTGGATCGAGTCCTGCATCGGGCTCCCTGCTCAGCAGGGAGTCTGCTTCTCCCTCTGACCCTAACCCCTCTCATGTGCTCTCTCTCATTCTCTCTCTCTCAAATAAATAAATAAAATCTTTAAAAAAAAAAAAAAGAAAAATATATAACTCATATACATTCTAAGGGGGACATCAAAGAGTAAATTACTGTGTGAAAGTCCACTGCTAGATAATAAATCAAAGTAGAAGTATTGCTGGTAAGACTTTACCAAAAGGAAAGATCAAGTAAGTCAATATTGCCAGAGTACAGTGAAGCAGACCAGTAAAATGGCAATAAAAAAATTGAATACTGTTTTTTGGAGGAAATACATTTTCCTATCTCCATCCACTCTGTCAAACCATGGCCAATCTAACTTGCTCACAGTTAAGAGGGATGTTCTGAAATTCTAATGGGCTATGCCATTTCCTTTTCATTTGCACCCCACTCCATGTGACCTGTGGTCATCTTATTAGTCCTTCTTCTGTTTTATACCTGACCTAATATAGGCCTGTATGTGTCCTGTCTGACCTCTGTCAACATTTGAGTCAGAACCCTTCTCCAGAATTTTAATTTCCCCTGGTTTCTTCTCATTGTGTTCCTTGGAAATTCAAAGTTTCAGAAAACAGATATGAAACATGACTAGGGATATTGTGGATGTTAGGCCTACTCTGCTATTGAGGATGTCTTCATTTCACTGTGAAAACTCAAATTCCAAGAATTTTAAACACAGTACTAGAAACAATTATGGTTTTTTCTCCCTTTGGTTTCTTTCTCTACTATATTTTGGACAGTAGTCTCACAGTTGTCATTATCATCATTATTTTCATTACTCATGAAATGAGCTGTGTCGCATGCTCAAGTAGAAGCCAAGGGAACTTGGTGCCAAATCTTTGTTCTGTGATCAGTTTGAAATGGTTTGCTGTTATGGTCCTGACTGAGAGAGATTAACTACATCTTAAGGCAAAATGCTATTCATTAATCTACTCTTTAAAAAAAAAAAAGAAAGAAAGAAAAGAAAAGAAAAACCCTATTCCCATAGAAATTTGCTATTTCTGACTCAGTGTATCCTTTTATTTAGTTTTTTAGCCTAACAACATTATTTTCATAAGTAGACACCCTTTCCTAGCAATGTCAGAGTACTCAAATACCACGGGATTTTATTAATTGCATTTATCTGAGGTGAGCATGCCAAGGGAACACTTTGTTTCATAATAAAAAAAAAAATCAAAACCAATTTCCCAATTTCCAAGGTCCCAATTTCCCTGTAAGTATATAATTTGAAAGATAAGTTTTCAGTTGTTATAAAATGTTTCAAGAAATATATCAAAGCCATCCTTTGACATAAGAAAAATTTGATTTATCTTATTTATCTTAATCCATAAAGCAAGAATTTTTAACCAGGAGAACACAGGCCACCAAGGAGACCATGGACAGAATTCAGGAGGTCCGTAAACATGTATGAATAAAATTATATCCTTTCTGTCCCACTAACCTGGCTTAGTTTTTCCTTCAATTATGAACAGAGGCAACAAGTGCCAATGTTGTTCGCAGACACATTGTGGCTTTCTCCTCAGCAGAAATCAAGATATTTTTATATTACATTAAAGTTATTGCAAAGAGTTCAAAACAGCATTTATGTTCATTGCTACTTCAAAATTATATTAATAATTAGGTAATAATAGATCTTATTAGTAAATGTATTAAGTAATATATTACTATTCACAAGTTTGGTTTTATTATATTTTTTGAGAATTACAATTAAACATAATAGGTTTCCTTTTATATTGAAATTATATTTAAACAGAATCATTTTTTATACATTTAAACATAATAGGTTTCCTCTAATCTTGGGTACCTTACTTTATATCTTTAGAAACAATATTCAGGGGCTCCTGGGTGGCTCAGTCAGTTAAACGTCTCCCTTCAACTCAGGTCATGATCCCAGGGTCCTGAGATCTAGTCCCACATCAGGCTCCATGCTCAGTGGGGAGCCTGCTTCCTCCCTCTCCCTTTGCCCCTCCACCTACTTGTGTTCTCTTTCTCTGTCAAATAAATAAATAAAATCTAAAAAAAAATAGAAAGAAACACTATTCAAAAAAGAGGTCTATAGGTTTTACCAGGTGCCACAAGAGGTCCATGGAACAAAAATGCTAAAGAACCTCTGCTGACCAGAAATTTATTTTCTGGCAGAAAATGCATGTTGAACTTCTTATGATAGACAAGAATAGCATCACATTTAGAAAAATGAAATTTGATGAGTCACTGACTAAAAACTTTGTGTGGGCAGCCCTACGAAAAACTAAAATAAGCATCTCTGAAGCAGTTCTCCTTTTCTCTCTGAGCTCAATGCCCTTATTCTGCCTGTGCACAAGTTACCCAGGATCTGCCAGGACAGCGAGTACTTTTCCCTCCTTTCCTGGCAGTTCTCAAATGTTGAGACTTTTTTCCAGTACTCTGTCAAAACCAGGTCTCTGCTATAAGTATAAAGAACTGGTGTTTTAATGTTCAGTATCACTTGGAAAATAATTTGCATTTTAACGGAAGCTTTATGGAGACACTGTCTCAACTGATTATGGAAAATTGTTAAATGTGAGGAAAAGAGAGAAGACACCATTTATAACCAGTAGTTCATAAGCTCAAGCTTCTCTATTTAACTGTACTTCCAAAAACTCAACAAAAGGTCAAATTCACAAATGTGTATAACTGGGCTACATGTTTAGTCAAATTCTCAGGTTTGAGTTACACTAGGGAAATGAATCCTACTCTTCTGCTGTATTAGAAAATAATGAAAATCACAGTAAAGATTTTTTTTTTTTTAATCACACCTATGAGAGACCTTCTGAAAGTAGACATGTTTGGACCAGTATTCCAAAACCCAGATGTTCTCCAAAGCCCATCTGTAAGTGTCTTCAACCCAGTTTAGTTGGTCCTATTTCATGCCCCCTTCTTAGATCTTGCTATTCGAATTAACATATATTCATTTCTGGTGAGGCTAGCTACATAGAATATAAAGTATCACAAGATAACAAATGATTCAGCCAAGCTTTCTCTCTCCCTCCCTCCCTCCCTATCCTTCTATAATCCAGGGTACCCAGTTGATGGGTAGAGGAAAATTTTAAGACTCAAAATTTTAAGCTGAAATTGGATAGTTTAAAAAAAATTGTATTCACAGCTCTCTGCCAACCCCAAGGGAAATGTACTAACTGAGGATCACATTGAAATGGAGGTGGATTCAGACACTTCCTGATTTATTATATTTAACTCCCTTTAGACTCAAAGCAAGAACACATGGAGTCCACCTTCATTTCGTAGTCTGTTAGCACATTTCATAAAGGAGGGAAGAAATGATTGAATAGTTAGTATTTGTAGCAATTCTAATTATGTGGGATGCTGAAATAAGATTAGCAACAGTTGAAATGCTGCGAAGTACACAACATCTTCAGAAACAGTGAAGAAAAGTCTTGGCACCAGAGATTCAAGAGTGTAGGTCTCTTCCCAACTAGCTTATTATAATAAGATTTAAATTTAGTACATAGTACACAGCAAACTTAAAGATGGTTGACTCTCTTTTGCAAGGGAATATATCTTTGACCTTTCTTCAAATTAAGAATTTCGAGGGCAAAAAACAAGCACCACTGAAGTATGAGGATCACATATATTCTGATGTCCTCAGCCATCACGAACTGCAATGTCATCTGTAGGACGAACATGTCATTATTCCATTTGGTCATATCAAAGGCCCCTCTGTTTACAAGCCACATCACTGCAAAGTTTCCCATTCATCTGTGATCAATATAACGTAAAGAACATGCATTAGATAAATATAAACATCTTCACAGATAAGTAAATGCCAGTGTGAACAGTACTATCTTTAAAAAATACAAGTTATTATTTATTTCTATGAGGAAAAAAATGATTCAACTCACTTGGCTCTTTCATATAGTTTTTGTTCTTACCCTCCCCAAATATTATTTATCTGCCAAGTTGTTGTTCTGTAAAAGCCTTTGGATTATTTAAATGAAATTACACTTAAAGCTATTTGCAAGGTCAGAGAACAGGTCCTCAGATTTTGGTAAAATCTCTGCCATTTGTTCAATTAACTCACTGATGATCTGAAAATAAATCTGGTATTAGAGAGAGAAAGTTACATAATGTCCATCTATATGACAAGAAGCTGAACAGTATTAGCTCTCTTTGAGAGCCCAGAGAGCCCCAAAGCCATAATGAAATACAAGCCTCTACCTGGGGATGGTGTGGGGATAGGCAGAGGTGGCAGTTAAACAAGTCAATAAAATTGTTTGGTTAGTGTAATCTGTAGGTCAAAATTAGGGTCAGGGTTGAGATTGAGTGCCTCCCTAAATTTTGCACCTTGGTTACCTTGCTTTCTATATCTAGACCTGGCTTAAGTAGTTTGATAATTTCAATCACATTTTATATTATGATACCTAGCATATAAAAAGGCAGTATTTTCCTAAGTATGATTTATAGCCCTGATTCAGAAGTACCTGCAAAACCTGGTAAAACTGGGATTTTTTTTACATACCCTATCCTTTACCCACTGAGATAGATGTTCAGAGATTGAGGTCTAATAATCTTCATTTATAATCACTTGGGGTGATTCTGATGCATTCTAAAGTAGATCTTCAAATGCAAAAGAACAAAGCTGAACCCCTATCTGCACCATACATGAAAAATCAACTAAAAATCAACTTGAATATGAGACCTGAAACCATAAATTTCCTAGAAGAAAACATAGGGAGTAAGCAAGCTCCTTAACATCTGTCTTGGTGATGATAATTTTGGATTTGACACCAAAACCAAAGGGAACAAAAGTAAAAATTAGTAAGCAGGACTACATCTAATTAAAATGCTTCTACACAGCAAAGAAAAGCATCAACAAAATGAAAAGAAACCTATTGGAACAGGAGAAAATATTTGTCAATCACATATCTGATAAGTAGTTAGTATCTTAAAGAGTTCATACAACCCAACAGCAAAAAAGAATAATAATATAGAAACAAATTAACAAAAAAACAGAAAAAGAGACCAACAAAAAAACTGACCCTTAAACATAGAGAACAAAATGGTGATTGCCAGAGGGGAGGTGGGTGGGGGGATGGGGGAAATAAAGAGCAGTGTGTATTTATCTTGATGAGCACTGAGAAATGTATAGAATTGTTGAATCATCATATGGTACACCTGAAACTAATATAACATTGCATGTTAATTATACTTGAATAAAAATAAGTAATTAATTAAAATGAATTAAAAATGAAGAGAGGAATTGAATGACATTTTCCCAAAGAAGATACGCAGATGGCCAGTAGGTACATGAAAAGGTGCCCAACATCACTAAGCATCAGGGAAATGCAAATCAAAACCACAATGATACATTACCTTACACCTGTTAGAATGGCTATCATCAAAACAGATAAAAGATTACAAGTGTCAGTGATGATGTGGAGAAAAGGGAACCCTTGTGCACCACTGGTGAATGCAAATTGGTGCAGCCACTCTGGAAAACAGTACAGAGGTTTCTCAAAAAATTAAAAATAGAATTACCATATGATGCAGCAATTCCACTTCTCTTCTGGGTATATACATACAAAGAAAATGAAAACAGAATATCAAAAAGATATCTGCACTCCCATGTTCACCACAGTATTATTCACAATAGCTAAGTTATAGAAATTACCTAAATGTCTGTCAATGGATGACTAGATAAAGAAGATACATGCACACATATACACAATGAAATATTATTCAGCTATGAGAAAGAAGGAAATTCTGCCATTTGCAACAACTTGGATAGATCTTAGAGGCATTATGATAAATGAAATAAACCAAAGAAAGACAAATACTGCGTGGTATCACTTATATGTGGCATTTTTTTTTAAGTCAAACTCACAGAGTACAACATTGGTTGCCAGGGCCTAGGAAGTGGGGAAATAGGGAGAAGTTGGCACAAATTTTCAGCTATAAGATGAATAAGTTCTGAGGATTTAATGTAAAACATGGTAACTATAGTTAACAGTACTATATTATATAACTGAAATTTGCTGTAAGATTAGAACTTAAATATTCTCACCCCCAAAAAATAAAATAAAGTAAATCCTCAAGTTTTTGCTGTATAACTGGATGACTGATTGAATAAACAGAAGGGAAGTGGAGACCCAGGCAATGGTTTGGGAGTTATCCTGTGCTCTGTGACATTTCCTTGAGCTAAAAGAAAAATAAGGCAGAAAAACAAAGAAGAATATCTGCACATGAATTCACTAATTCATGTAATTTACCATGTTGCTTTTCCTAATAGAATATATTCTAACAACTTCAAATAATTTTATGTAGATATATTAAATTTAATCCTAAATCCAGTGATACTATTTTGTGCTAGATAATAGCCAATACTGCTATTTGTTCAGGTAGGTAATTTAAGAATAACAACTGAACTTCTTAATTAAATTTATTATGTCTTGGTCTCCAAAATCTTACAAGCCTGCTCATCTAGAGTGTTACTAAATTAGCACAATACATACTCTTAAAAACTTAGAGGATCTTATGGGAAATCATGATTTCCTTAAAATAGGGTCACAAAATAGGATATAAGTTTCATACTATTTCACAGAAAGCACTGGATTGTAATATTTCCCTGCAGGACAAAATGTTATCTTTTGAATCAACCTGAACAGAAGAAATACTTCTATTTAAGAAGCTGGCATATTATAGGGACTGGCACTAGACTTCTGATTGTGAAAAACACCGATCTTTGTATTTTATCGGTTGGCATCTTGCTTCTATGAAAGAAAGTTTTGTTTTTCAGTCTTGAATTCGTTTTTGTTTTTTTATATAATATACAACTCCCGTGGGCCCAGCAAAGCCAAACTTAATAGATACTCTCTGTTATCCCATTTATTACAACAATGATTATGATATGAAGACATATTTTGGTGCTAACAAAGCCATATTATAGGCTTGATAGCTAAAGTGGCAGAGCAGAATGGCCCACCAAGGTACAGTTTTTGAGAAAATATTGCCGCAGAATGTTCAGCTAGGGAAAAGGAGTGTTTTCACGTGTTAGTTGAACATTGATTATGGTACTTTGGGGGATATCTGGACAGTGCTTAAGAATTTGGGGCTTCTAGGAATGTGGCAAAAGCCTTTTCTATGTTTTCTAGGAAGAAAAGCCTAGCTTAAAGTGCAGTGACCAGGTGACAGGTTCTAAGGAATGGTGAATCCTCAGACTTTCTTACAGTCACTAGCTCCAGATTCCCAGTCTCACCATCCTTGACCCTTTCCCCATAGGAAGAATGAGAAGACAATGAGGTTATCAAAACCCAGACTGATAGGATGAAGAAAGTAGACAATCCAAGCATGGCAACCTTCAAGCAATGGAAATATGAGTTAAATGTACATAAGAAACAAGTAACAGGGCATGTTACTAAAATAGTTCTTCAATTCTTTTAGAGGATTTATCTAGGTAACCTCTTTAGTAAGGCTAAAGTATAAAACAATGTTTTCCGTAGTAGGGCCATAGACTACCCGCACAAAATCACTTAAAGAACCTGTTTAAAGTGATACATTCAAAAATCTGTTCCTCTCTGTCTCTCAATCTACCTTCCTGTGTTGACACCATCTTCAGGAAGGCTCTCTCCTGAGATGTCACAGAGAACTCCAAGTTTCCATGCTCCTGACAATTAGCAAAACAGACCTCCTCTGTCCCAGCCTTCCTATATCCTATTGGTCTGAACTGTATCACACTGAGGATTCCTGCACTAGTCATTATTAAAGGAAAGGATGAAATATGGCAAGGCTTGGATTGTTTGTCTAACCATGGCACTAAGTTCTCTTGCCTAACCAAGATGTCAAGTCAGTCTCATCTAAACCTCAGAATATAGGAGGACTGGTTACCCCTCAAAATCAGGCTATAGCTACTAAAAGATAGGAACTAGGTACTGGCCTGGCAAAAATAAGAAATACCTTTTACAACACATTTTATATATGCTCATTTAATTACTTTTTGGATATTTATTTATATATTTATTAGCAACTTTCCTGTTCCAAGAAAGATTTAAGATCAACATCTGGTACTTTAAAAACCCACACATGAAGAAAAAAAGATGAGCTCTACACATTACAGTGAACCCTTTTTTTTTTTACATATATATGGAAAAGTGAAGACTATTTATTCTTAAGCCACTTTATTAAGGTATGACTGACATGTAAAAATCTGTACATATTTAATGTATCCAACACATGAGTTTGGGGATAAGTATACATCACCACCAACCATCACCACCATCAAGGCCATAAACATATCCATGAACTCCCAAACTTACCCCCCACCCTCTTCATTATTATTATTATTACTATTTTTATTGTCTATGTGTGGTAAGAACACTTAACACGGATTTGCACTGATAGGCCTGGAGGACATTGTGCTCAGTGAAATAAGCTAGACACAGAAAAACAAAAGCTATATGATGTCACTTATACATGGAATCTAAAATAGTCAAATACAAAGAAGCAGAGAGTATATGGTTGCTAGGATGAGGGGAAGGAAAATGAGGAGGTGATGGTCAAAGTTTACAAAGTGTCAACCACGGAAGATAGGTAAGTTCTGGAGATCTACTATATACAGCACAGATCCTATAGCTAAACATACTGTATTGCATGCTTAATGTTTGCTAAGAGGCTTGCTCATTTAGCTATCAGATTATTAATAAAAGCAGAAACTCCCAGGAGGTGCTCTTAAAATTCTTAATTGTCCTCATAATTTTTGTCCTTGCTCTGCATTTTTTTTTTATTTCATTTACTTCTGCACCACACTAACTCTCATTTTTCCTCTGTGTAGTTTGGCCTCCCCATGATCTTCCTATAGGCTAAGATGGTTTAGTGAAAGCACACCAAGAACATATAATAAACTATTAAGAATATCATATGAACCTAGAATTGCATTCAGCTGCTGATTCAGAGGCCTGAAATTATAGTTGCTTGAGCAACATAAAGTTTTATTTTCTTTTATTATGGAAGTACATAAGAGATAGGCCAACCAAGGTTGGTATGAAAGATGCACAATATTGTCTTAATCTCCTTCCATCTTACTGTCCTATCCTCCTTAACATGTGGCCTTTATTCTCAAAGTTGTTTCAATGAAAAGAGAGAAGATACAACTGCAGTCATCATGTCCCCAAAGCAGCTAGGATGAAGAGAAAAGGGGGAAAGACAGATAGGGGGCATCATCCTGCCAAGATGCTCCCTTTTCAAGTTTTTTCTGAAATCTCTACCAAATGACTTCTGATTACATGTCATTACTCATTTTTATCTGTAGAAGGGGCTGGGAATGACAGGAGTTTGTTTTGTTTTTGTGTTTTGAGCAGGGCCTTACCTATCTCACAATTTATTGTACTAACAAAGAGAAAATGGATATTAAATAGACAATTTATAATTTTCACAAGTGAATATCAATGTTCTTGAGAATCTGTAAAATTAAAACTCAGACTCTAGAGCAATTGTTTCTTTAAGAAACTTTCAGTACAAAAACAACCAGAAAACAATTAACAAAATGACAATTAGTGCACATCTATTAATAATTACTTTAAATCTAAATAGACTAACTGCTTCAATCAAAAGACATAGGGTGGCTGAATGGATAAAAATACAAAACTGATCAATATGCTGCCTATAAGAGACTCACTTCAGAACTAAAGGCGCACACAGACTGAAAGTGAAGGGATGGAAAAAGATATTCCATGCAAATGGACACAAAAAAAGCTGGGGTAGCAATACACATATAAGACAAAATAGACTTTAAAACAAAGACTGTGACAAAAGACAAAGAAGGGCATTACATAATGATAAAGAGAGCAATCCAACAACATGATGTAAGATTTGTAAATATTTATGTGCCCAACATAACTATGTAAAGCACCTAAGTATAGAAAGCAAACATTAGTAGACAAAAAGGCAGAAATTAACAGTAACATAATACCAATAGGGAACTGTTAACACTCCATCAATGGATAGAACATCCAAACAGAAACTCATTAAAGAAACACTGGCCTTAAACATTAGACCAGATGGACTTAATAAGATACATATGGAATATTTCAAGCAAAAACTGCAGAATATATTCTCTTCTCAAGTACACAAAAAATATTTTCCATAAGAGATCACATGTTAGGCCACGAAACAAGTCTTAATACACCCAAGACTGGGGCAGCTGGGTGGTTCATTCGGTTAAACATCCAACTCTTGATTTTGGCTCAGGTAATGATCTCAGGGTCATGAGACTGAGCCCCACATCAGGCTCTGCCCTGGATATGGAGCCTGCTTGGAATTATTTCTCTCCCTCTCCCTCTGCCACCCCTTCCCCCCACTTGTGTGCACTCTCTCTCTCTCTCTCTCAAAAATAGATAAATACATAAATAAATCCAAGACTGAAATCCTATCAAGCATCTTTTCTGACCACAAGAGTATAAAACCAGAAATCAATTACAAAAAGAAAACTGGAAAAAACACAAATTCATGGAGCTAAACATGGTATTAAATAACCAGTGGGTCCATGAAGAAATAAAAAAATTCCTTGAGACAAATGAAAATGGAAACACAACTTTCCAAAATCTATGGGATGCAGCAAGAGTTCTAAGAGGGAACTTCATAGTGAAGTTCTTGAAGCCTACCTCAAGAAACAAGAAAAATACCAAATAAACAATTTACCTTTATACCTAAAGGAACTAGCAAAAGAAGAACAAAGCCCAAAGTTAGTAGAAGGAAGGAAATAAGAAAGAATGGAAATAAATGAAAGAGACTTAAAAATTATAAATAAAAAATATCAATAAAACTAAAGCTAGTTCTTTGAAAAGATAAACAATATCAATAAACCTCCAGCCAAACTCATTAAGAAAAAAAGAGAGGCAACACAAAAAAGTAAAATCAGAAATAAAAGAGAAGCTACAACCCACACCACAGAAATACAAAGGATCATAACAGACTGTTATGAACAGCTACATGCCAACAAATTGAAAAGCCTAGAAGAAATGAATAAATTCCTAGAAACACACAACCTTCCAAGACTGAATCAGAAAGAAATAAAAAATCTGAATAGACCACTTACCAGTAATGAAATTGAATTAATTTTAAAACCCAGAAAACAGAAGTCCAGGACCAGACAGCTTCACAAGTGAATTCTACCTAACATTTAAAAAGAATTAGTACCTATCCTCCTTCTCAAATTATTCCAAAAATCGAAGAAGGGATGCTTCCAAACTCATTTTATGAGGCTGGCATTATCCCAATACCACAATCAGATAAGGATTAGAAAGAAGGAGAGACAGAAAGAGGGAAGAAAGGAAGGAAGGAAGGAAAGAAGGAAGGGGAAAGAGGGAAGGAAGGAAGGAGGGAAGGGAAGAGAAGGGAAGGGAAGGGAAGAAAGAGAAAAAGAATTATAGGCCAATATCTCTGATGAACACAGATGCAAAAATCCTCAACAAAATTCAGCAAATTATATTCAACAATACATTAAAAGGATCATACACCATGATCAAGTGGGACTTATTCCAGGGATGCAAGGGTGGTTCAACATCTGTAAATCAATTAGCATGATACACCACATTGGCAAAAAAAAATGATAATAATCATGATTATCTCAATAGATGTAGAAAAAGCCTTTGACAAAATTCAATATCGATTTGTGATAAAAATTTTCAACAGAGTGGTATAGAAGGAACATACTTCAACATAGTAAAGGCCATGTATAACAAACCCACAGCTAACATCATACTCAATGGTGAAAAACTGAAAGCCTTTCAAGATAAGGAACAAGACAAGGATGCACACTCTCACCACTTTTATTCAACATAGTATTGGAAGTCCTAGCCACAGTAATTAGGCAGGAGAAAGAAATAAAAAGCATCCAAATTGGAAAGGAATTTCACTGTCACTCTTTGCAGATGACATGATACTCTATATATAAACCCTAAGGACTTGACCAAAAACAACCATTAGAACCAATAAGTGAACTCAGTAGTCACAGTATACAAAATTAATATACAGAAATAGGTTGTGTTTCTATACACTAATAATGAGCTATCAGGAATTAAGAAAACAATCACATACACAACTGCATAAAAAAGAATAAAGTACCTAGGAATAAGTTTAACCAGAGTTGAAAGACCTGTACTCTGAAAACTATAAGACCATGATGAAAGAAACTGAAGATGACACAAATAAATGGATATATAATGCTCTTGGATTAGAAGACTTAATATTGTTAAAATGTTCATTCTACCCAAAGCAATCTACAGATTCCATGCCAACCCCACTGAAAAACAAAGGCATTTTCTACAGAACTATAGCAAAGAACCCTGAAATTTGTATGGAACCACAAAGACCCTGAATACCCAAGGCAATCTTGAAAAAGAAGAACAAAGCTGGAGGTATCACACTTCCTGATCTCAAACTATATACTACAAAGCCATTGTAATCAAAACAGTATGGTTCTGGCATGAAAACAGACACATAAATCAATGGAAGAGAACAGAGAGCCCAGAAATAAACCCATTCATATATGGACTATCAATCTATGACAAAGGAGACAAGAATATACAATGGAGAAAAGACTATCTCTACATAGATTGTATTGGGAAAACTGGAGAGCTACATGCAAAAGAATGAAACTGGAACACTATCTTACACCATTTACATACATTCAAAATGGAGTAAAGACTTGAATATAAGACCTAAAACCACAAAACTCCTAGAGAAAAACAGACCGTAAGCTCTTCAACATCAGTCTCAGCAATATTTTTTTTTTTCCCTTGGACAAGTCTTCTCACACAAGGGAAACAAAAGCTAATACAAACAAATGGGATTACATCAAACTAAAAAGCTTTTGCACAGTGAAGGAAGCCATCAACAAAATGAAAAGGCAACCAACTGAATGGAAGAAGAGATCTGCAAATCATACACCCAGTAAGGAGTTAATATCCAATATATATAAGGAATTTGTACAACTTAATATCAAACAAGCAACCTGACTAAAAAATAGGCAGAGGACTTGAAAAGACCTTTTTCCAAAGAAGACACAGAAGTGGCCAGCCAGGCGCATGAAAAGATGTTAAACATCATCAGGGAAATGTAAATCAAAAACACAATGAAATATCACCTCACACCTGTCAGATTAACTATTATCAAAAAGCCACCATGGAAAACAGTATGGAGGGTCCTCAAAAAAATAAAAACTACCATACAATCAAGCAATTCAATCTCTGGATCTTTAACTAAAGAAAATGAAAACACCAATTCAAACAGATATATGCACCCTTATATTCATTGCAGCATTATTTACAATACCCAAAATACGGAAGCAACTTAAATGTCCATTGATAGATGAATACACACAAAGCAATATTACTCAGCCATAAAAAGGAATGAAATCTTGCCATTTGTGACAACATGAATGGACCTAGAGGGTATCATGCTAAGTGAAATAAGTCAGACAGAGAAAAACAAATACTGTACTTCACTTATATATGGAATATGAGAAACAAAACAACAGCAACAACAACAAAAACCAGAAACAGATTCAGACAAGGGAAACAAACTGTTGGTTACCAGAGCAGGGAAAGGTTGGTGGGTAGGCAAAATAAGTGAAGGGGATTAAGAGGTACAAACTCCCAATTATAAAATAAATAAGTCATGGGGATGTAATGTGGCATAGGGAATACAGTCAATAATATTATGATAACTTTGTATGGTGACAGACAGTAACTAGATTTATCACGGGAATCATTTCATAATGTATAAAAATACCAAATCACTATGATAACACTTGAAACTAATAGGATATTGTATGTCAATTATACTTCAATTTTAAAAAAGAGACAATCAATGTCTGTTACATAAATGAATAATTACAACCTGAATGTGTATCATCACATATTTATAAAACAGTGGGTTTTTTCCCTGCTTCAGGAAACAATGTTATCACTGAATAAATTTTGAAAAATTCAGAAAGGTATAAAAAATAAAAGAAAAGCCATCCTTATTTCTACCACCCAGGCATTACCTTTCTGTTTTTGTTCCAGTTTTTATATGCCTATATATCTCCATTTCACAAAACATATATTAATGTAACGAAGTAATGCATTTTACTATTTCCACTTAAAATTGCAGTAAAGGTTATTCCATGTCATTTCATAATCTTCAAAATAATCATTTAACATCTATTTAATGGTCTAACATTTGGGGACCTTTGCATACCTTTAACCAATCCCCAGTATTTAGTTATGTAAGTAGTTTTTTTAATTATTATAGATTATAATCAACCTCTGTATTAAACCTGCCTCTATATTTTACTTTCCAGTAAAATTCTTAATAAGGCCTCCCACAAATTAAAATGAAAATCAATTCAATTTTATTTCATCAACTTTGGACAATAAACATAAGGATGTAACTTAATAAAAGTGCCCATACTTTAGAAGATAATGGTACCATGAAGTAGATCCACTACACTACAAATGGGCAATATGAATTCCCAGTTTCTCCAAGAAGATTCATTAGCCCAAGTCCAAGTCAGACACCTGGCCATTTAGTTCTCTACTTGTTTACTTGTTTATTGCCTGTATTAGAATGTAGAACCATGAGCACTGAGACCATGTTTGTTTGTCTTGCTCATTTGTTCATCTTCAGTGCTTTAGGAATAATACTTGGATATAGTAGGCATTTAATGAAATTCTATTCAAGGAATAAATGAAGACATGCCATTAATGAGATGAGGAATACTGGACAAGTTGCTTCATCATTCTGAATGACACTTTTTAGATGTCAATATTATTTCCTTCTTTGCAGGCTAAGCCTTATTAATAATGTTTGTTTTGTGCCTACCACAGTGCCTGGCACTTAGAAAGTACTTTGTAAATGGTAAATAATATTATATATAGTCCCCTGATGAGAAAAAAAGATGCAACTTACCGTCAAGGAAACCTCAAACACAAAGACATGAAATATCAAATGAGAAGTGTACACTCTTATTTGATTATAGTAAATGAAAGAAAGATGAAAAAAGAAAGAATCCCTTGGAACTACTTTAAACAAAACAGGGACTCCATTAGGAGATTCTAGTGGTACGTCACTCATGGAACACAAGACTGAGAATAAGGAACCCGAGAATCCTCTTCCTCTCTCATTGCTGCTTTTATCTGCAATGAATCTAAGGTCACCCTCATTGCAACCAGTTTTCTGTTTTTCAGTTTACATGGCAGCCACAGATTACTGACTTTATATGTTATATATTCAGCCAATCAAAGAGGGGCTGATCTTATTTTTTCAATCCCAATTCCAAATTATCACTAAACGGATTGATTTAACTATTTGATTTATATACCCACCATTCAACAAATCAGTTACAGTTATAAAGTGAGGGTCATGTTGTACAAACCTAGTAGCTCCCTCTGATCCATGTAGATGGAGAGAGCATTACCTATTCCCAAAAAGGAAACAGTCCTCCATAAGTTAAAGGGGCTGAGAAGACCATGAATAGGCATCTGTTCTCACTATATTTTTTTAAATGTTAACTTAGTGTCTGATCTTTGAGCAGCAGCTCAAGAAGAACCATAATAGGAAGGCACGGTAGAGTGAAAAGACCACTACTCTGAAAGCTAAAAGACCTGGTTTCCAGTATTTAGCTAACCAACTGGGAAAATTCAGAGAAGTTGGTGCACAGTAAAAGAATTAAATATTTTTTTATTGCTTTAAGGTTTCATAATTCAATCCTTTTAATGATAGTTCAAATTCCACAGTATGTTGATGGCTATAAATAACAATTTTTTTTGGCTTCTTCTTAATCTATGTGGTTTTTCTTTTCTATATCCCTCAGCTAATTTTGCAATCATATGATTCTACAATGAATGATTAGGTTCAAACATGAAACCCTTCTTTTACAGAGACACTAAAACGGAGAACTTATTTTTCTTCCACAGTTAAAGATAGATATTGAGACTGACTTTCATATCATCAAACTCTTATTTCACCTGATATACTGAATGGCTCCAAAAGGGCAAGGACTTCGAAGGATATTTTTTTCTTCCCTCATTTGACCTAACATTCCTCAGGAGAGGTCACTCCTATGTGACAGCTTCTTGCAAACTCTGACAGTACCATCACCAATTAAAGTATCTCTTCTTCCTGACAGTCAGTACCCATTTTATTCTAGATGTGCAATTTGGCCTCTTTCTGTCATAAAACTCCTCTCCTGGATGGTGGTTTGAGGAAACAGACATCACGCCTTGATTTCTCTCATACCATGGAGTTTCAGCCCACTGAAATCTCATCCACATGGTACTAATTACTTTTTCCTTTACAGCCCTCACATTTAAAAGGCACTATCTACAGGCCAATGAAGCACAAGAACAAGTAGATAATAGTTTGCAAATGATATAGACAGCAAAGCCATTGACATAAAAAGAATAAAATAGTGTGTCAACAATTGTACCACAGTAATGTAAGCCAGATTCATACATGAAAAAGAATGACTAAGGGAGCAAATGCTGCTCTTTCTGGGCAACTACCAGATGCCAGATATTAAACTAAATTGTTTAAATAGGCTATCTCATTTAAACCTGCTATAAAATCTCCATTCTTAAAATGAGGAAAAGGAGCCTTGGAGAAAAATTTCCCAAAATTACACAGAAAAAAAAAAAGATTGTTTAGTGCAAGTTTTATAAATTCGAATGCTCAAAGCTGCCAAACAAGTAAAATAAGTGAATAAATTATGTGTGGCCCTTGTATATTAAATAAGAAGAAATGTTCTTCACCTCTACAGTTCAGAGTACCCACTCTCAGAGCAACTTTCAAATATGTAATTCAGTATCATTAGCTAAAATCTTAAATGTTCTCACCACAAAAAAAGAAATGGTAATTATGTGACATGATGGAAGTGTTAGCTAATGCTATGGTGTAATCATTATGCAATATGTAAGTGTATCGGGGTGCCAGGGTGGCTTAGTCAGTTAAGTGTCTGCCTTTGGCTCAAGTCATGATCCCAGGGTCCTGGGATCGAGCCCCACATCAGGCTCCCTGCTCTGCGGGAAGCCTGCTTTGCCCTCTCCCACTCCCCCTGCTTGTGTAACCTCTCTCGCTGTGTCTCTGTCAAATAAATAAATAAAATTTAAATACATATATAAGTGTATCAAATCAACACACTATACCGTGAACATATACAATGTTATATGTAAATCATATCTCAACAAATCTGGAAGAAAAAATAATATACTCTCCCATTCCTTAAACTCCCCACCCTCTAGATCAATCCTTCATTTTTCTTTTTTATAAGATTTTTTTATTTTTTATTAGAGAGAGAGTACAAGCAGGGGGAATGGCAGGTAAAGGGAGAGGGAGAAGCAGGCTCCCCGCTCAGCAGCGAGCCCACCGTGGGGATCGATCCCAGGACCCTGGAATCATGACCTGGGCTGAAGGCAGCCGCTTAACCAACTGAGCCACCCAGG
This sequence comes from Neomonachus schauinslandi, assembly GCF_002201575.2. Lineage (NCBI taxonomy): Eukaryota > Metazoa > Chordata > Mammalia > Carnivora > Phocidae > Neomonachus > Neomonachus schauinslandi. Next base: position 98,403,913 of record NC_058409.1, on the reverse strand, counting down.
CACCCCTCAATCCTTCATTTTTATAGGTACAGATATTTCTCCATTGTAAGAAAAGCAACAATGTGGAAGAAATGGTCACTGCTTTTGACAGAGCTTTGGAGTCAGGGTAACAATATAGAAGGACAGAAGCTAAAGCAAATTGCAAAGGGCATGTTTTAACTAAATGGAGCAAACATAGTAACTATGGTGCTAATAGTTCTGCTGGGAATAAAGACACAGTGGCCAGACCTCATTTGTCAAGAACAGATGCAAGTGTAGATCTTTACATGCAATCCTTCAATTTTCAAATGCTGGGCTCAAACATTTTTAAAAAACATATGCCAAATAAAATATACACATGGAGCTCCATTTTTCAAAGATGTAGTAAATAAAAATGAAGACTCTGGATAGCACACAGCTGGGTTTGAAACCTAGCTATGCCTTATAACTATCTAATCCTCAGTTTCCTCACTTGTAAAAGTAAGATAAAAATAATTAAGAGGATTACAGAAGATAATGAACTCAAAGAACTCAGCACACAGTAAATAGTAAATAAGTGTTAAGTACTATTTATGCTAAGTAAATGAGTCAAGATTTCAAATAAAGTTTACCTTATTCCAAAGCCCATGCTTTTCCCATTATATTATTCTCTTTAACAAGCTGAAGATTCTTCATGGTGTTTTAGGGAATCTCTTTCTTGTGCTGTTCCATCATATAATTGCTTTGGCCACTCTACAGTTTGATTAATCTCATGAACTTACTTTAGCTACCACACTCAGAGGCTAAACAGTGGCTCTGATTATGAATAAAACTCAAACTGGCTTAAAAGATAAAGATCTTTATTAACTCAATTGTGCCACAAAATGTGTGTGTGTTTTCCACATCTCACTCTGCCTTCTAAGATGTTTGCATATTCCTAAAACTGGCTTACTTTTTGATCCCAAGATGGTTGCTAATACTCTGGGATTTGTGCTTCCTCATTTACAGCTAGCAGGAAATTTGTCTTGTACAGAATTCTCAGCAAAACCGTGAATTTCATTGATTGGACCAGTTTAGGGGACATAGGAACGGGATGGCAACCCTGAACCAAAGTGTATAACCAATGAAATGAATCCCTCTGATTGGCTTAGCCTAGGGTTTTGGCTGCATCACTAGATGCCCAAATAGAAACTGGCAACTATATGGAAAAGGGATTAAGGAGAAGGTTATCAAAGAAGATACCAAATATCCACTTCACTAGTTTAAAAAAAAAAAAAAAAATTTTTTTTTTTTTTGGAGAATCGAAGGGTCATATAAAATAAGTTTTATTACCAGGTACTATTGAGATAGCCATAGACTGATACTAGTTATGGTCAGTGATAATTTCACATTAAATAATGCTACTCTTTAATACGAAATAATGTGACATTTAGAATCATGGACTCTTAAAGCTTATAAGCTAGAAAAAACCTTAGAGAGCAGCCGATATAAAATACATATACAATAAATAAAATGGTTTCTGAAGAGCATAAATGACATGTATAACATCAAACTTAAAAGTTAGTTATAACTAGGGGCGCCTGGGTGGCTCGGTCATTAAGCGTCTGCCTTCGGCTCAGGTCATGATCCCAGGGTTCTGGGATCAAGCCCCACATCAGGCTTCCTGCTTGGTGGGAAGCCTGCTTCTCCCTCTCCCACTCCCCCTTCTTGTGTTCCCTCTCTCACTGTGTCTCTCTCTGTCAAATAAATAAAATCTTAAAAAAAAAAAAAGTTATAACTAGAATCCTTATTTTTCTACTATATCCATTGTAAGCAGCTTAGAACAAATTTATAAGACTCAAATCTCAAACCTCCCCCTAAAGAAAATTTAGATTGATAAAACATAATTAGATTAATTTTTAAATCAGACTTAATGCTTACTAAGTACTTATAAGGGAAGAAAATTGATGGATTCCAATTCTGGGAATAAAAACATAATAATCTCTATCTCTACCTGAACACATGCTATGATCCTACATAGCCATTTCATTTTGCTTAATATTTTTGGGTTCCCCAACATATAATAAGTGAGAAAGTAAAGGAGAAGAAACAGAGGGAATGAAGATGGGAAGGCCAGGAAAAGAAACAATTACTAGATCCTGTATTTTGTTAAAGCCAACTCTTTCTCAAGGTTTTCAGATTTTAAAAATATATATATATATATTGTTCTTTCATTCTGTCTCTGCCAACTTCAAAAACAGAATATCACCAACAGAAGTAGTAAGCAATGCAATATCAAAAAAAAAATGCTTCACTTGATAGAAAAGTCAAATTCATTAGAATGTACATTTTTTAATTGTTTGTTTAGAGATAACAATAGTTAAACCTGTGTCCTATACCCCTATCCTAAAATTCAAATATTGTGTTTTCATAACCTTCCAAGAGATTTCATAATTGTATCCTCTAAAAAGTAAAGAATCTGTGCAAATCTAAAACAAGAAGGAGGAAAAGAAGAAAAATGAACAAAGATTTCACAATGACTTTCTCGAAACATACATTTCTCAATCTCACTATTCTCCCTGGTATCTTCCTCACATAAAAAGGTATGATTTAGGGGCAGCTGGGTGGTTCAGTCAGTTAAGCGGCCGACTCTTGATTTCAGCTCAGGTCATGATCTCAGGGTCCTGGGATCAAACCCCACATCCATTTAGAATGGAGTCTGCTTGAGGATTCTCTTTTTCCCTCTCCATGTGCCCCTCCCCCTTCTTGCTCTCTCTCTTTCTAAAATAAATAAATCTTTTTTTTTAAAAATGGGTATGATTTACAGCCTAGCTTTTTAATGGAATATTGATTCTAATATTATCTATGTCCTGGATGAAACTGTTCTGACAAGTGGCAGAAAACAGGTTGAAAGGCCAATTTTTGTGTTTAAATAAAAAAACTGAAGATTGAAAAAAATGTTACATTTATCTGGCAATAATAGCCTTCTTGGACAATGAAGCTATCATTAGGCTTCCCTAGTCACTGGTAAATAAATATTTATAGATTTTATGTGGCTGCACAGCAAGTAATCCTTGAACTACTTTTACCACTAGTCCAAGCAGTTTGTTGGGTGTTACTGATCAATGTATATCATAGCACCTATCACTTCAGCAAAAAATACTTGGAGCAGTGTGAAAATTATTTAACAGAAAGCATCCGACTCCTTCTGCATAGGGAGCCAATCTTGCATCAGAAAATGCACTGCTAAGAAAGTGTATGGGGAGTTAGGGGAAAAGTGCAGGTGATTACAGGTTGGCAAAAGCAAAGACAACAGAAGAAAGAGGTAAAATCTTCAGCACTAAAAATAAACAAAGCACTACAAAGATAAAGTATCCTCTTTTGCTTGCTTTTAATTACCTATTCTACAGAGAACCAAAAGTGGGGAAAGAGAACAGAGAAGAGAGAATGAGGGGCAAAGAGGACCACAAAACACAACCAGAGAACCAGTAGCTTAACTTATGGAAATAGCTACAGGACTCCTAAAAACAGGAATTTCTCACAGTGAATTTTAAGTTAAATGTTTCCTCAGTGTAAAACTCTCCAGATACTCAAAAATTCAGGAAAACCTAGGGGTACCTGGGTGGCTCAATCATTAAGCGTCTGCCTTTGGCTCAGGTCATGATCCCAGGGTCCTGGGATCGAGCCCCCGCATCAGGCTCCCTGCTCAGCAGGAAACTTTCTTCTCCCTCTCCCACTCCCCCTGCCTGTATTCCTTCTCTCGTCGTCTCTGTCAAATAAATAAAATCTTTTTTTAAAATTTTCAGGAAAACCTAGACACAAAAATTCCTTAAATTAGTGGTTTGGTGAAAAATGAGGGGAAAGGCTAAATCCTACTGCTGAGTCCATGAGGTATGAAACATAGACAGAGATGGACAGACAGTCCCCAGACTGGCCTTATTCATCAGGAAGGTTGTTTCACTCGTCTCAAGGACCTAAAACAGTGCCTGGCACTTAGCAGGTGCTCAATAAATATTTGTTGGTGAAATACATGAATACATGAATGAAGGAATGAAGACTCTCAAAGGCAGCACTGACTCAGAAAAGTTAAGTCCCTCAGGAACCATGAAAACCTTGGAGAGGTGGTCATACTGTAATTAGCGTACGAAATGAAACTTCATGTCACCTCATGAAAATCTTACCGCACAATAAAACCCTGATTAACATCTAGGTTAACATATAAGACTTAAAAATCAAGTTCCAAGAATAAATACTAGTACAAGTTGTTTTTTTTTTAATCTTAACTATCTTCTTTTGCTTGCCTTTAATTACCTGTTGTACAGAGAATCACAGGACTTTCAAAGTCAGTACTAAAAGTAAATGTTCAAAGAATAATTTACAACTACTGGAAGAAAAGCATCCTGAAATAACAGCTTTGTAGACACTCTAGATAAACCAAAAACTTCTCTATTAATGTTCATTTCAAAGTAGTAAAGGGTTAAGCATAACAAATTACCTCACAACTTCATGGCTTTAAAAGAGCAATAAACATGTTATTACCTCACAGTTTCTGTGAATTGGAATGTGAGAGCTGCCTAACCCAGGAATTCTGGCTTTGAGTCTCACATGAGGTCGCAACCATGGTGCTGGCCAAGGCTACAACTGTCTGAAGGTTTAACAGGCCTAGAGGATTTGCTTCCATGATGGCTCATTTGCTTAGCTGACAAGTCAGTGCTGTCTCTTGGCAGAAGACCTCACTTTCTTGTCTCAAGAGCCTCTCCATTGGAGTTGCTTAAGTGTTCTCATGACAAAACAGCCAACTTCCACCAAAGCAAATAATTCAAAAGAAAGGAAGATAGAAGCTATGATGTCTTTTATGACTCCTGGGAGTGACACACTATCTCTTTCTCCACATTTAATTCACTAGAGGAAAGTTACTGAGTTTAGCCAGCCCACAGTAAGAGGAGGAAAATTAGGATCCAGTTTTTGTAGAAAGGGGTGTCAAAGATTTGGGGGACATATTTTAACATCAGTACAATTACTATGAGTACAAGAACCTTAAGTATTATGTTAAAAAGTTGTATTTTAAAAGTATGTTTTACTTCAATAATGTAATTTAACAAATTCATGACCTGCTATTTTTAATATTACTGTAATAAGTCATTCTTGGAACTTTCTTAGAGAGGGAGGAGGAGGAAGAGGAGTTCACCTCATTTCCTTCCATTGTTTCTTACGGTCTCTACCATGGTCAGGTGCCACCCCTGATCCAATCACGGTGGACGAGGGAATGTTATGTCTGGAGAAATCAGAGGCACATGTCCTTTTCTGGAGTCCAGGATAATGTCAACACCTTAGAAGCATGTGGACTGCAAGTGGAAAAGAAGTAATATACCAGAGGAATTGGAAGCATGGCTACCTAAGAAATAGACTGTAGGTAGCCAGAAAAAAAATGTGCACTAATAGACATCATTTAACTTTTCTTCTTTCAGGTAGATTAGTTTTTCTACTAAAACAACATCATTCTTGGGGCACCTGTGTGGCTCAGTTGGTTAAGCATCTGCCTTTGGCTCAGGTCGTGATCTCAGGGTCCTGGGATGGAGCCCCATACTGAGCTCCCTGCTCAGTGTGGAGTCTGCTTCTCCCTCTTCCTCTGCTGTTCCCCCTACTTATGCTCTAATAAATAAATAAAATCTTTAAAAACAACAGCCACAACATTCTTTAAAACTTGATGGAGTGATTTAATGATTTGAACACTAGTGAGAATCTCTCTCAAAATTTTTAAATTTTCTATATCATGGTAGTAGTTCTGAAAAAAAAGATACGTACATCATAGAAACGGAACATTAAACACTCAGTTATTTTAAAATTAAACAGCATTATTTCTGCATTTTACTGACTTATTTTAGCAAATTAGAAATGCATTATTTAGCAAATTAGAAGGAAACTAGTCAGCGAAGAATATTCCTTCTTTGGGTCACACTATAAAGAATGCTAAAATTAGATATCATATACAGCTCCCTTAACACCAAATCAACAAGATCTGTGAGGCTGATACATTTTCATTCCATTTTTCCATCCTTATTCCTTATTTCTAACACTTTTATATAATTAAAACTTTGGTATCTCCAAATGAACTTGAAAATAGTTTTTAAACACAGACATCAATGCTTTGCATTCTAACAAAGGACAATGTTTGAATAGTCATATGTATGCATTCCCAGAGAATATATAAGGATTTATAGGCATTGTAATGAATCAAAATGAAATGGATACTTCATTAAAATTACTTTAAAGAGACAAGAGAGTTGCCCTTGCCCACTGGATATGAAAATGAACTACTAGCTTACTACATTTCCTTTTAAAAGAATTGCTTTAAGAACACAAGTTATTTTAACCTTAATGTACACCACCACAACAAAAAATACTGTCATAATGAATGCATTCAGATGAAGAATTACTGCCCTTAGGCAACACACAGAATGTTACCATCAGGTTTTGCAAAACAATAAATATTTGATATGTCTTTTAGGATCCACTACTGAAGTATTTTTATGAACAATCGTATTGGACCTTAAGGCTCCTATGCTTATTTGAGCTACTGATTAATCACTTATTAATTTTAATAACAAAAGGTCACAGACTATTGACATTCATGAAGGAAAATTAACATTAAATATTAGAGATCTTAAATAATGCATTGTTTAAGTAACCAGACCTGTTTTAATTAGCATTTTTTATTGCATGTTTGTTTATACCAGGCAAGGGAATAATTAACATACAGACTACTGAGCCACTTCTTCTTTTTTTTTTTTTTAAAGATTTTATTTATTTATTTGAGAGAGAAAATGAGATAGAGAGAGAGAGCATGAGAGGGGTGAGAGTCAGAGGGAGAAGCAGACTCTCTGCTGAGCAGGGAGCCCGATGCGGGACTCGATTCCGGGACTCCAGGATCATGACCTGAGCCGAAGGCAGTCGCTTAACCAACTGAGCCACCCAGGTGCCCCTGAGCCACTTCTCTACAAAGTTTCGAGAAACCATGGATGACTACATTAACCAGCAATAGAAAAACATGATAGCTAGCTTGCTCATAATGATATTTTACTCTGAAATTGTGGGTCAAAATTGTAATGTGCACCTCCCTATTGTACTTAAAAATTACGTTATTCTAGGGGCGCCTGGGTGGCCTAGTCAGTTGGGCAACTGACTCTTGATTTTGGCTCAGGTCATGATCTCAGAGCTCTGGGATGGAGCCCTGAGTCAGCTCTGTGCTCCGCAGGGAGTCCACTTGGGGATTCTCTCCCTCTCTCTCTCTACCTCTCACTCTCTTAGCCCCTCTCACATACTCTCTCTCCCTTTTGCAAATAAATAAACTTAAAAAAAAAACTATGTTATTCTATTTTCCATATGCCATTCCCTCAAGGAGATGCTAACGTCATTGGAGAAATTGGACCAGTATACATAGAAGGATCCCAAAACCCAGCTTAAAGGCAGTATATGAGCAAGTATTATGTTTTAATGGTTAAGTATCAGAGTTCACAAAATTCCAAGACTGAATGCACTACACAGACACATGCACACAAACACACGTCTCTCCAGCTAAGGCCCTATGAGGAACATGCTTCCTATTAGAAATAGAAGTTATCAACAGATCTGTCAAAGATTCTAAGGACAATATAATTCTAACAATAAAAGATATACAACTCATCAATAGTTTAACATTTAACTGTTCATATGCAAATCCTAATATTGAGCATCTCTTCCTCAGAGCAAGTCGTATGTAAGACTTATTTTCCAGAAAGAAGATTCCATATGTGTCTAGACCAAAGCAGCAAAAAAATTTTAATCTAGTGTTTTGTTTGCAAGCTTTAATAACTGGAATCAAGGAAAGTAAGTATTTTTTGTTTACCCTAAGTTTTGAGCATATTTGCCATTAATCAGTGAGTACAGTATAATCAAATTTGATCTTTTGTATTGTAATTGACAGGCATACTTAATAATATGTATATTTAAGATAACCATGAAAATAATATCATCCAAGACTGATCCATCATATAATTCATAATTAATTTTTGTCAAAAAAGACAATGAGACAGATTTTACTCAGGGGAAATAGACACAGTATCAAGCCAGGCTCAATTCCAAATATAGTTAGGGCAGCTGGGAATTTAGAGCCAAGGAGCAGAGTTGGGGGCAGTGGATGGAAGATTACTAAGAGGAAACATCAGAAATAAAGAGGATTCTGGCTGAGCTGACCTAACAGGAGTGTGCTGAAGACAGCCTAGGGTGATCAAACATCACCTCCAGGATGGTGGAAGATGAGGAACTGATCAGATACAGTGAGAGATCTGCTATTGAGGATAGGGGACTCCTGCTAACCTGACTTGACAGAGTTCTTGCTAAAAGTGGATTTTACAAGGAAGTACACACATGTGTCCAGGAGAAGGTTCAGGAACTGAACTAAAGCCTGAGCAAGCAAAGAATCTGTAAACATAGATGATTTTAGGATATACGCTGTAGTGATATCCAATCATTACATGATCATTTTCATAGTCAATGTTTAGTTTCAAAAAGGTTTTAAGTGTGAACAAACTCATCAGTAGGGTTTAAAAGAAGAGACTAGTTTTTGTTGCATAATTGTGACCACATGGAATGTCATTCTGAGCATGTTTCCAAAGTCCAAAACTATAAAGAAAGAGGTTGGTAGATATAAATATATATATGCTTGAATAAATATATACATTTGAATAAAATATTTACAAAAGATGCATTGACCTCAACACTAGACCCTAAACCCTGTAAGCAAGCCTCCACCTTAGATGTCTTTGTATTAGCTGTTTCCCCTGCTTGGAACTCCCTTTGCCCAGGTCTCTGGATGTCTCCCTTTCTCACTTCCATCAAGTCTACTCAAAAATCACTTCTTAGTGGGACCTCTCCTGACTACTCCACATAAAATATCATACCTCCCCATAAGAAGCAGATCTTCTTATCCCTCTTATCCTGCTTTATTTTTGCACAGAGCACTGGTCACCATCTGACGTACTTTGTGTTTACTTGGCTATTTATTTTAGGTCTCCATTCCCACTCCAAATAAAAGCATGATTCATAAGGGTACAGACTATTTTGCCACTGCCATATCCCCAGTAACTACAATGGTGCCTGCTCCACGGCACATGCTGAAAAGTTTCATTAAATGGTTTGCTAAATGCTGCCAGATTACCCTCCCTAAATTTTGCAGCAATCATCACTATTCTGCAATGTGTAAGAATAATTGTAATTGCTTCCCTACATTTTCACCAACACTAGACAATATCAATATGTTATTTATTATCAAAAAGTAGGTGTAGCTTTCATCAGATGAATAGTCAAACTCTAATTTATAACAAAAACTATATATTTAACATATGTTGATATGTTCCTATTGACACACTATACAAAATGCAAACAGAAACAATGCAGATAAAATTTCAGAGCTAATATCCTCAGTAGTTCATGCTCATGCTTTTTAGCTCTAATAATTAAAATGCAAATAAAATATATCTTCAAGGGAACCTAAGGCACTAATCCCTCCATTTCAAGAGAGCATCTTTCAGCCAGCACCATTCTTCTGTGAAATAAGCAGTCTCTCTGTCAGGTCTGAACAAAAGAATGAGGAAAATGAGAGGATCACTCATTATAACTGCCTTCCTGGAGTCCTTTCAATATGCTTCCATGACAGAGAGAAAATTCAGAGGCTCAGGCACTCTAGTAGTTTATAGGAGGCTTGAGCATAGATCTACTTGAAAGATAAATATAAATGGGCAACGGAAAGAAGATTGTGGCAGGGATGAAAACATCCTGCATATATTGACTCCAGGGATGCAAACTCAGCCTGTTGAACAGTCCTTGAGAATAACATTTTAAAAGAACATCAAGTAATTGGAAGACCAAGATGGAAATTGGCTTAGAATCCAAAACTACACAGTCTACATGCTGAAGTTTATAAGGCACAGATTATCTTAAAAATTTCTTAATGTTCAAAGATCATTGCCGGTCCCAATGTAGAAATTACAAAGATGGGCCACCCTTTGAACAGTTCTGAATTAATAAAATTATACCATAAGCCAAAATTACCACAACATTGTTATTTTTTTATTTATAGGTTATTCTTTTCTGACATATTTAATACGATTTTAAAAAGTAAAACAGATATCTTTCCAAATTGCAAGTTATAGATGTCCTCTAAAAACTTAAAATAGGGGCTCCTGGGTGTCCCAGTCAGTTAAGTGGCTTCCTTAGGCTCAGGTCATGATCTCAAGGTCCTGGGATCAAGCCCCGCATTGGGCTCTCTGCTCAGCGGGGAGCCTGCTTCTCCCTCTCCCTCTGACTGCCGCTCTGCCTATTTGTGCTCTCTCTCTTTCTCTCTCTGTCAAATAAATAAAATCTTTAAAAAAATTTTTTTAAATAAAATAAAAACTCAAAATAGTCAGGCTTCCTTTAGAAATTAGACAAATTCCCCATTTGGGAGATAGAATTTAAGTTGGAGGTAAAATTAAAAAAAAATTAATTAAGTACTGCCAGGTAACAGAAGACTTGGATCATGTCAACGATGTTGCCAACAGATGGCAAATGTAGGGCAATGGAAGATAATGCCAAAATAATTACTTCTTAAACCAGCAGCCAACCTAGGAATGTGTTCTCTGAGAAATAATCCTTCTGCTCACTGCTCTGGAAAAAGACATACACACACAAATATTAGGAGGAAAATAATTAAATCTGTAAAAATAAAAGAAGAGCACCAAGGTTAAAAATATTCTAGCAGATGGAAAATAAAATGGGAAGGAATATTTTAACTATGCCAATTAAGAATAAAATTCAATTTAAGTAATTTAATAGTAATACTGCCCACCTTTTCAAAGCAATATATGCAAGGCCTGATGCCACATCCTTTTATAAATGAATTATTCAACCCACAGGAATGCTATGAACTTGATTTTATTATTACTCACATTTTACAAAAGAAGAAACTGAGGAATAAAGAAGTTAAATAATCTTCCCAAGGTCATACAAGCTGTAAATGATAGAGCCAAGATCCATTCCTACAATTCCAGGGATCCTACTCTTGGATATTACACTATGTATCAGGTGAAATGTTACATGTAAACACTCAAAAGGTGGCTTAACTTTCTGTCTGAAGGCAACGCAACTATTTAAGCCTGGTGACACTATGACGATGTTACTCTGCTCCCAGACTCAAAGATCCACTGATTCAAACATTTAAATAGCACTAACTATTTCAAAGCATTATATTAGGCACTAGAAAGATGACAATTTATTTTCAGCTCAAGAAGAACTTATAACCTACCAGGGAATAAGGGAAATATGTAAACTAATAATTAAATGCAATGCAGGAGGTGACACCCCAGGAGATACATTCAAAGTAGAGAAAAACTGGAGACTTACCACAGGCTTCTACTCCATTTTTATCTCAGACAGGAAAGGGAAAATGGAAGGAGGAAAGAGATAAGAAAGAAAGAATAGCTGAAAATTTCCTGAACCTGGGGAACAATTTGGATATTCAAATTCATGAAGCTAATGTGTCACACTAAAATTTTAATTCAAAATTATCTTCTCCCAGACACATAATAAAATTGTCTAAATCAAAGAAAAAGAATTTTACTTGCAATATTTTATTTAAATTCAAGTTAGTTAACATAGTGTACTATCAGTTTCAGAAGTAGACGTTAGGCATTCATCAGTTGCATATAATACCCTTCACAAGTACCCTCCTTAATGCCCATCACCCAGTTACCCCATTCCCCCACACATCATGCTTCCAGCAACACTCAGTTGTTTCTCTATAGTTAAGAGTCTCTTACAGTTTGCCTCCCTCTATCTTACTTTTCCTTCCCTTCCCCTACATGCATAAGTTTTGTTTCTTAAATTCTACATGAGTGAAATCATATGGTTTTTGTCTTTCTCTGATTTATTTCACTTAGCATTATACTCTCTAGTTCCATCCACGTTGTGGCAAATGGCAAGATTTCATTCTTTTTGATGGCTGAGTAGTATGTTTCGGCTTTCCATGTTTCAGCTACTGTGGACATTGCTGCTATGAACAATCGGGTGCATGAGCCCTTTCAAATCACTATTTTTGTATCCTTTGGATAAAGACCTAGTAGTGCAATTGCTGGGTAGTTCTAGTTTTAACTTTTTGAGGAACCTCCATGTTTTCCAAAGTGGCTGCACCAGTTTCCATTCCCACCAATAGTGTAAGAGTATTCCCCTTTCTCCGCATCCTCGCCAACATCTGTGGTTTCCTAACTTGTTAATTTTAGCCATTCTGACTGGTGTGAGGTGGTATCTCATTGTAAATATGACTTGTATTTCCCTGATGCCAAGTGATGTGGAGCATTTTTCCATGTGTCTGTTGGCCATTTGTATGTCTTCTTTGGAGAAATGTGTGTTCATGTCTTCTGCCTATATCTTGACTGAATTTTTTGGGTTTGGGGTGTTGAGTTTGAGAAGTTCTTTATAGATTTTAGATATAACCCTTTATCACATATGTCATTTGCAAATATCTTCTTCCACTCTATAGGTTGCCTTTTAGTTTTGTTCAATGTTTCCTTCACTGTGCAGATGTTTTATTTTGTTTTGTTTTATCTTGATGAAATCCCAATAGTTCATTTTTGTTTTTGTTTCCCTTGCACCCGGCAATGTGTCTAGTAAGAAATTGCTACAGCCAAGGTCAAAGAGGTTACTGCCTGTGTTCTCCTCCAGGATCTTGATGGATTCCTGTCTCACATTTAGGTCTTTATTCCATTTTGAATTTATTTTTGTGGATGGTGTAAGAAATAGTCCAGTTTTATTTTTCTACTTGTGGCTGTCCAATTCTCCCAACCCATTTGTTGAAGAGACTGTCTTTTTTCCATTGGATATTCTTCCCTGCTTTGTCTAATATTAGTTGACCATATAGTTGTGGGTCCATTTCTGGATTCTCTATTCTGTTCCATTGATCTATGTGTCTGTTTTTGTGCCGATACCATACTGTGTTGATGATTACAGCTTTGTAATATGGCCTGAAGTCCGGCATTGTGATGTCTCCCTCTTTGCTTTTCTTTCTCAACATTACTTTGGCTAGTCAGAGTCTTTTCTGGTTCCATGCAAATTTTAGAATTGTTTGTTCCAACTCTGTGAAAAATGCTGGTGTTATTTTGATAGGGACTGCACTGAATGTATAGATTGCTTTGGGTAGTATAGACATTTTAACAATATTTTTTCTTCCAATCCATGAGCACAGAATGTTTTTCCATCTCTTTGGGTCTTCAATTTCTTAAGTGTTCTATAGTTTTCTGAGTACAGATCTTTTATCTCTTTAGTTAGGTTTATTCCTAAGTATCTTATGGGTTTTGGGTGTAATTGTAAATGGGATCGATTCCCTGATTTCTCCTTCTGCTGCTTCATTATTGGTGTATAGAAATGCCACATATTTCTGCACATTGATTTTCCTGTGATTATCCTGTGATTTTCCTGAATTTGTGTATCAGTTTTAGTAATTTTTTGGTGGAGTCTTTCAGGTTTTCTACATAGAGTATCACGTCATCGGCAAAGAGAGAAAGTTTGACTTCTTCCTTGCCAATTTGGATGCCTTTTATTTGTTTTTGTTGTCTGACTACTGAGGCTAGGACTTCCAATACTATGTTGAAGAACAGAGATGAGAGTAGACATCCCTATTGTGTTCCTGACTTTAGAAAGGGGAAAGGCTCTCTCTTTTTTTTTTTTCCATTGATGATGATTATTAGCTGTGGGTCTTGTGTATATGATCTTTATGATGTTGAGGTATGTTACTTCTATCCCTTTCTTGAGGGTTTTATCAAGAAAGGATGCTATATTTTGTCAAATGTTTTTTCTGCATCTATTGAGAAGATCATATGGTTCTTATCCTTTCTTTTATTAGTGTGGTGTATCATGTTGATTGACTCGTGGCTGCTGAACCAACCCTTCAGCCCAGGAATAAATTCCACTCGATTTTGGTGGATAATCCTTTTAATGTACTGGTGGATTTGATTACCTAGTATCTTGGTGAGAATTTTTGCATCCATGTTCATCAGGGATATTGGTCTGTCATTCTCCATTTTAGTGGGTTTGTTGCCTGGTTTTGGAATCAAGGTAATACTGGCCTCATAGAATAAGTTTAGAAGTTTTCCTTCCATTTCTATTTTGTGGAACCGCTTCAGAAGAATAGGTATTAATTCTTTAAATGTTTGGTAGAATTTGCCTGGGAAGCCATCTAGCCCTGGACTCTTACTTATTGAGAGATTCTTTATTACCGATTCAATTTCTTAGCTCATTATGGATCTGTTCAAATTTTATATTTCTTCTTGTTTTGGCAGTATATATGTTTCTAGGAATTTATCAATTTCTTCCAGATTACCCAATTTGTTAGCATATAATTGCCCATAATATTCTCTTATAATTGTATTTCTGCTGTATTGGTTGTGATCTCTCCTCTTTAATTTGTGATTTTATTTATTTGGGTCTCTTTTCTTTTTGATAAGTATGCCTAGGGGTAACAATTTTGTCAATTCTTTCAAAGAAACAGCTCCTAGTTTTGTTGATTTTTTTTTATTTCTATATCATTGGTATCTGCACTAATCTTTATTATTTCCCTTCTTCTGCTGGTTTATTTGTTGTTCTTTTTTCCAGCTTCTTTAGGTATAAGGTTAAGTTGTGTGTTTGAGACTTTTCTTGCATCTTGAGGAAGGCCTGTAATGCTATATACTTCCCTCTTATTATCACCTTTGCTGCATCCCAAAGGTTTTAGACTGTCATGTTTTCATTTTCATTTGCTTCCATGTATTTTTGTATTTCTTTATTTTCCTGGTTAACCCATTCATTCTTTGCAGGATGTTCTTTAACCTCCATGTATTTGTGGTCCTTCCAAATTTTTTCTTGTGGTTGACTTCGTTTCAGAGAGTTGTCATCTGAAAATATGCATGGTATGATCTCCATCTTTTTGTACCAATTGAGACCGGATTTGTGACCCAGTATATGATCTATTCTGAAGAATGTCCCAAGTACACTTGAAAAGAATGTGTATTCTGCTGCTTAGGATGAAATGCTCTGAATATGTCTATTAAGTCCATCTGGTCCAGTGTGTCATTCAAAGCCACTGTTTCCTTATTAATCTGCTTAGATGATCTGTCCATTGTTGTGGGTGGGATGCTAAAATTCCCTACTATTATTGTATTATTATCAATGAGTTTGTTTGTTATTAATTGATTTATATATTTGGCTACTCCCAAGTTGGGGGCATAAATATTTACCATTCTTATATCTTCTTGTTGGACAGAACAAGATATAACACACTTCTTTTTCTCTTACTACAGTCTTTGGTTTAAAATCTAGTTTGTCTGATATAAGTATGGCTACTCCAGCTTTCTTTTGATGTCCATTGGCATGGACATCACTGTGTGAGTGCTTTTGGTCTCTTGTAAGCAGCACATTGATAGGTCTTGTTTTTTTATCCATTCTGATACCCTATGTCTTTTGATGGGAACATTGAGTACATTTACATTCAGAGTAATTATTGATAGACATGAATTTAGTGCCATTTTATTACCTGTAAAATCACGGTTCCTGCAGATGGTCTCTGGTCCTTTCTAGTCTTTGTTACTGTTGGTCTCTTTTTCCTGCTCAAAGAGTCCCATTTAGTATTTCTTGCAGAACTGGCTCAATATTCACAAACTCCTTTAGTTTTTGCTTGTCTTGGAAATTCTGTCTCTCCTTCTATTCTGAATGACAGTAAGGTATTCTTGGCTACATATTTTTCCCATTAAGCACATTGAATATATCATGCCACTCTTTTCTGGCCTGCCAAGTTTCTGTGGACAGGTCTGCTGCCAGGCTTATGTGTCTACCCTTGTAGGTTAAGGACCTTTTCTCCCTGCACTGCTTTTAGAATTCTATCTTCGTATTTTGCAAGTTTCACTATAGTATGTCTTGGTGTCGACCTGTTTTTGTTGATTTGGAGGCAAGTTCTCTGTGCCTCTCAGACTCAAATGCCTGTTTCCTTCCCCAGATTAGGGAAGTTCTCAGCTATAATTTGTTCAAATAAACCTTCTGCCGTTTTTTCCCTGCTCTTCTTCTTAGATTCCTATGATAGGGATATTATTACATTTTATAGAATTGCTGAGTTCCCCAAGTCTATATTTATGATCTAATAGTTTTCTTTCCCTTTTCATTTCAGCTTCATTATTTTCCATAATTTTATCTTGTATATCACCTATTCATTTGTCTGCTTCTTCCATCCTCTTTGTGATTACATTCAGTGAGCTTTGCATCTCAGTTACAGCACTTTTTTTTTTATTTCAGCCTGACTAGTTTTTAGGTCTTTGATCTCTGCTGCCAGAGTTTCTCTGATGTCTTCTTTGCTTTTTTCAAGTGCAGCTAGTATTCTTATGACTCTTGTTCATATATATTGCTTATATCTGTTTTAAGCAAATCCCTGGCTATGATTTCTTCTTGATCTTTCTTTTGGGGAGAATTCCTCCATCTTGTCATTTTGGCCAAGTTTCTGTCTTTTGTGCACTATGAAAGCTTGTTATGTCTCCTGCTCCAGAGAGTGATCCTATATTAAAAAAGGGGACTTACCCTGTCCAGAGCCTGGTGCTTAAGGAAGTGTTTCTGGTGTATGCTGTGTGCATTCTGCTGTTGTGTTTTGGCTGCTCTTTCCCACAGGCCAGTCATCTGCAGAGTTCCCCCTTGCTTGTAGTGGGGAGTGTTTGGGCCTTTAACTAGGTGCTTCATTTGTGTGTTAAGATAAACCTGATAGAAAAAAAAATTCTGGTCCAAAAGAAGAAAAAAGGAAAAGGAACAAAACAAACAAACTACTATAAGCCTGATTCCAAAGAAAAAAAGGAGCCTGATCCAAAAAAAAGAGAAAAGGGAACAAATGAATGAACAAAAAAGTTTAAGTCTGATTCCAAAAAAAAAAAGAATGGAAAAAAAAGAAAGGGAAAGCCTGGCCCTATTTCCACCAGAACTGAAGCTGATGCTTTGGAGCACTATGATCAGTAGACTTGGTATGTGGCCCGGGTGGGGGGAGGAGGGGAGTTTATTGGTTCTCTAGGGGAGAGGTCCACTGTACTGGTTCACAGCCAGACCTGCCCTAGTAAAGATGCCCCTGCAGGACACAGAGAGGCAGCATTTGGGGTGAGCAGCTCCAGCCTCCACTGGGGGTGCTGTGTTGCTCACTGAAGTCCAACTGTGCTAGTGGGTGGGAGGTAGATGATGGCATCACCCTACCCTTTCCTCCCTGGGGAGGGGAATTTGTGGCCACCACTGCTCAGGAAGCCCTCACAGAAAAGCAAACAATTTCCCCTCCTGTGGCCCAGGCCTTTGTCAGATCCCTGCCCTCAACCTGTCTATGCCCAGGCCATTGGCCCACACTGTGTCACAGTTCTCCTGTGTTTTACATCTCTGGTGCACAAGTGGGATTCAAACTCCAAATCTTAAAGGACCAAGCAAGGCACAGACCCATTCCCCTCCACCTGGAGAGAGTCTTGCAGTACTGCACCTGGTGTATCCCAAAAAAGCAGTCACATAGCCACTAAGGTACCTGGACCCTAATGGTGAAGTACAGCAAAAAGATGTGACCAGGTTATCTGCCCACTGCATGTGCCTCTGTCCCCTCCTGTTGAATGGCTGCTCAATGGCACCCATGGGTTCCTTGCCTTGAAGAGGCAATATACCCTCTTCTAAATGTACTCCAGTAAGGGGAATGTTCTCCCCCAGTGCAAGCCAGGGGATCCCCACACCATGCTGTCCACCATCTTTTCCCCAACTCTCCATCCTCCCTCTCCCCAGGAGCACCATTGCCCACCCAGCTTGACTCCAGCAAATGGCAAAGACTTCTAAAATCTCAGAATTTGAACTACACTGTTTGCAAAAAAATTGCCATAGTCAGTTCCTCTCAGTTCCCCAGTCAATGGTCCTTTCTTCCATGAACCCAATGCACTGTTCTCTTTCCCCCTCTCTCCCTCTTTCCCTGTCCTCTCTCTGGAAAAATATCTCCCACCCCCTCCTCAGCACTACAGCTTTTCTCTCCCCCATTCAGGTCTCTGAACCTCATAGCCACCATGTTCTCTCCCTCTAATTGTGTTCTTTTAATCCTCAAATTGATTTCCTAGTTGTTCAAAATGTTTTCATGCCAATCTAGCTGTGTTTGAGGGATGAGACAAGCCCAGGGTCTCCCCACTACTCCGCCATATTAACTCCTAGTAACAAAGAGAGAATTTTAAAAGCAGCAAGAAAAAGCAACTTTCTTTCAATCTAGGGAACACCCATAAGGTTACTAGCAGATTTCTCAACAGGCACCTATTATACCAAGAGAGAAAATGATGAAAGAAAAAAAAAAAGTCAACCAAGAATACCTTGCCCAGCAAAGTTGTCCTTCAGGAACAAAGGTAGGAAAAATACTTATTTTCCCAAACAAATAAAAGCAGAAGTGGTCATCACCAAGAGAACTGCCTTGTAAGAAATGCTGAAAGAAAATCTTTAAGCTGAAATGAAAAGATGCTAACTAATAACATAAAAACATATGAAAATGAACAACTCATTGGTAAAGCCAAGTATATAGTCAAATTCAGGATACTCTAATAATATAATATGGTGGTATATTCACCACTAACTCCAATATAAAGGTTGAAAGATAAAATAAAAATAGCTATAGCCACAATAATTTGTTAGTTAATATACAATGCAAAGAGATATAAGGTATTACGTCAAAAAAAAAAAAAAAACAGGGAGGGGGAATAAAAATCTAAGCTTTCTATGTATAATTGTAGTTAAGTTGTTATTGGTTTATAATAGACAGTTATATCTATAAGATAGTTGAAGTAAGCCTCAGGGTAATCATAAAACAAAAACTTTTAGGAAATACAAAATGGAGAGAAAGATACCTCTACAGGAAATCAATTAGCAAAATAAGACAGCAAGGGAAGAAGAAAGGAACACAGGAAATATAAAACAGAAAGAAAACAATAAGATGGCAAAAGTAAGTCCTTACTTATCTATAATTACTTGAAAAGTAAATGGATTAAATACTCCAATCAAAAAACATAGAGTAGCTCAGAAAACCCAGATATAAACTCACAATTAGGTGGTCATTTAATCTTTGACATAGGAGGAATGAATATACAATGGGAAAAAGATAGTCTCTTCAACAAATGGTACTGGAAAAACTGGACAGCTACATGTAAAAGAATGAAACTGGGTTTGACCATACACAAAAATAAACTCAAAATGGATTCAAGACCTACATGAGAGACCCGAAAACATAAAAATCCTTGAAGAGAACACAGGCAATAATCTCTCTGACATCAGCTGTATCAACATTTTTCTAGGTATGTCTCCTGAGGCAAGGGAAATAAAAGCAAAAATAAACTAAAGGGACTATATCAAAATAAAAAGTTTCTGCACAGTGAAGGAAACAATTAACAAATCTAAAGGGCAACCTACTTAGTGGGAGAAGATATTTGCAAGTGACATATCCGATAAAGGGTTAGTATCCAAAATATGTAAAGAATTCACACAACTCAATAATCAAAAACCATATAATCCAATTAAAAATAGGCAGAAGGGGCACCTGGGTGTCTCAGTCGGTTAAGCGTCTGCCTTCGGCTCATGTCATGATCCCAGAGTCCTGGGATTCAGTCCCACATTGGGCTTCCTGCTCTGCAGGGAACCTGATTCTCCCTCTGCCTCTCTCCCTCTCTCTCGCAATCATAAATAAATAAAATCTTTTAAAAATAAAAAATAAAATAAATAAAAATGGGCAGAAGACATGAACAGACGTTACTCCAAATAAGGACATACAGATGGCCAATGAACACTTGAAAAGATGCTCAACATCACATGTCATCAGGGAAATGTGAATCAAAACTACAATGAGATATTACTTCACACCTGTCAGAATGGCTAAAATCAACAGTACAAGAAACAGCAAATATTGACAAGAATGTGGAAAAAAAGGAACCCTCTTGCATTATTGGTGAGAATGCAAATTGGTGCAGTCATTGTGGAAAACAGAATAGACGTTCCTCAAAAAATTAAAAATAGAACTATTTGATGACCCAGAAATTTCACTACAGGGTAAAAAACACTAATTCAAAGTCACATATTCACCCCTATGCTTACTACAGCATTATTTACAGTAGCCAAATTATGGAAGCAATCCAAGTATCCACCGATGGATGAATGGATAAGGAAGATGTGATATATATCACAATGGAATATTATTCAGCCATAAAAAAGAATGAAATCTTGCCATTTGCAACAACATAGCATAGAGAATATGATACTATGTGAAAAAAGAAAGACAAATACTGTATGATCTCACTCATATATGGAATTTAAGAAACAAAACAAAGGGGCAAAGGGATAAAGAGAGAGAGAACCAAGAAACAGACTCTTAACTACAGAAAACAAACAGATGGTTTCCAGAAGGGAAGTGGGTGGGGGATGGGGGAGATAGGGGATGGGAATTAAAGAGTACACTTACCATGATAAAACAATAAAATAAAATAATAAGAAAAAAAAGTGGTTGAATGGAAAAAAAAAAACAAGACCCAACCATGTTGCCCACCAGAGACTCCCTTTAGCTTCAAGGACACACATAGGCTTAAAGTGAAGAGATATAAAAACATAACCCACATAAATAGAAACTAAAGGAGAACAGGATAGCTATACTTTATCAAACAAAATACATAAACTTTAAGCCAAAAATGGTAACAAGAGACAAAGAAGGGCATTATATAATGACAAAGTAGTCAATTCATTAAGAGGATATAACAATTACAAATTATATGAACCCAATGTTGGAATACCTCAATCTACCTAAAGAGAGTAATAGCAACAATGTAATAGTAATAGTAGGGAACTTCAATATCCTACTTCAACAAATGGGTAGGTAATCCAGAAAAAAAAAAAAATCAATAAAAGATTGGATTTTAGCTATACTTTAGACAAAATAGACCTGAAAGACATACACAGAACATTCCAACAGCAGAATACATACTTTCCTCAATGCACATGCATAGATATATGTTAGTAAAACCAGTCTCAGAAAATTTTAAAAGACTGAAATTACACCAAATATATTTTCTGACCATAATGGAATGAAACTAGAAATCAACAGCAGGAGGAAAACTGGAAAGTTCACAAGTATGTGGAAATTAAACAACATGCTCCTTAACAACCAATAGATCCAAGAGACATAACTAAGAGTTGGTTTCTTGAAAAGATAAACAAAACTGACAAATCTTTGTCTAGACTTACTATGGAAAAAAAAAGTAGACAAATAAAATTATAATGAAAAGGTGGTATTACAATTGATATCACAAGAATACCAAGGGCTATAAAAGACATATACGAACAGCTTTGTATCAACAAATTGGACAACCTAGAAAAAAAATGAGTATTTAGAAACACAACCTACCAAGATGGAATCATGAAGAAACAGAAAATCTGAATGGACCAGTTACTATTAAAGAGATTGTAACAGTAATCAAAAAGCCTCCCAACAAAGAAAATCCCAGGACCAGATGGTTTCCTTGATGACTTCAAACATTTAAAGAAATATTAATATCAATTCTTCTCAAACTCTTCCAAAAAAACTGAAGATGAGGGAACATGACAATACT
Source organism: Neomonachus schauinslandi (assembly GCF_002201575.2). Lineage (NCBI taxonomy): Eukaryota > Metazoa > Chordata > Mammalia > Carnivora > Phocidae > Neomonachus > Neomonachus schauinslandi. The sequence continues at coordinate 98,382,317 of NC_058409.1, read as the reverse complement.
CTTTCTATGTGGCTAGTATTACTTGATACCAAAGCCAGATAACAATACTACCATAGAAAAATACAGGCCAATACCCCTGATGAATATGGATGCAAAAATTTAACAAAATTTAGGTAATTGAATTCAACATCATATTAAAAGGATCTTACGCCATGATCAAATGAGATGTATACCTGAGATGCAAGAATTGATCAACACATGCAAATCAATAAATGTGATACACCACATTAATAAAATAGAAGATAAAAATCATATGATCAACCCAATAAATGAAAAAACATTTGACAAAATAAAACATTCCTGATAGAAATTCTCAACAAATTGGGTATAGAATGAATATACTTCAACATAATAAAGGTCATATATGACAAGCCCATGGCTAACATCATACTTAACAAAGAAAAGTTAAAAGATTTTCCTTTAAGATCAAGACAATAGTACCCACTCTCAACACTCATAGCCACAGCAATTAGTCCAAAAAAAGAAAGAAACAAAGGAAGGAAAGTAGGAAGGAAGAAACAATTAAAAGTCATCTCAATCAGAAAGGAAAAAGTAAAATTGTCTCAGTTTGCTGATGATATGATCTTGTATGTAGAAAATCCTAAAGAATCCACCAAAAAACTGTTAGACCTAATAAACAAATTCAGCAAAGTTTTAGGATACCAAAAAATCAATTGCATTTCTATACACTAACAATGAACTATATGAAAAGGAAATTTTTAAAAGATCTCATTTACAATAAAATCAAAAGCAATGAAATACTTATGAATAAACTTAACCAAGAAAGTGAAAGATCTGTACATTGAAAACTGTAAGACATTGATGAAAGAAAATGAAGAAGGCACAAATAAATGGAAAGATACCCTATGTTCATGGATCAGAAGAGCTAATACTGTTAAAATGTCCATACTACCCAACGCAATCAGCAGATTCAATGCAATCCTTTTCAAAATCCCAACAGCATTTTTATAGATATTTAAAAATCCTAAAATTTGTGTGTAACCACAAAACACTCCAAATAGCCAAAGCAATCTTAAAAAAGAACAAAGCTGGAGGCAAACTTTCTAGTATCACATTGTATTACAAAGCTATCGTAAACAAAACAGTATGATACTGGCATAAAAATAGAAATGCAAACCAACAGAACAGAATCAAGAACTCAGAAATAAAGTTTTGTATATAAGATCAACTAATATTTGACAAGCGGGCCAAGAATACTCAAGAGAAAAAGGATAGTCTCTTCAATAAATGATGTTAAGAAAACAAAACTGAACAGTCACATGCAGGAGAATGAAATCAGACCCCTATATCACTTATAAAAATGAAATGGATTAAGACTTAAATGTAAGAACTGAACCTATAAGGCATCTATAAGAACATATTAAGGGAAAAAGCTCCTTGACACTGGTCTTGGCAATTATTTTTTGGATAGAACACCAAAAGCACACGGGTGCCTGGGCAGCTCAGTTGGTTAAACATCTGACTCTTGATCTCAGCCCAGGTCTTGTTCAGGCCCCACATTGGGCTCCATGCTGGCATGGAGCCTACTTAATTAAAACAAACAAACAAAAGCACAAGCAACAAAGCAAAAATCAGCATGTAGGACTATGTCAAATTAAAAAGCTTCTCCATAGCAAAAGGAATCATCAACAAAATGAAGAAGCAAAAATGGAACGGGAAAACATTTGCAAATCATGTATTTTGATAAGGTGTTAATATCCAAATATAAAAGGAACTCAAAACTCAACAGCAAAAAAAAAAAAAAAAAAAGGAAGGAAAGAAAAAAATCTGATGAAAAAATGGACAGAGGACTTGAATAGACATTTTTCCAAAGAAGATATACAAATATTCAATAGATATATGAAAAATTGTTCAACATTATTAATCAACAGGGAAGTTCAAAACAAAACCACAATGAGGTATCTCCTCACACTCATTAGGATGATTATCAAAAGATGAGATAACAAATATTGGCAAGGATGTGGAGGAAAAGGGAACTTTGTGCACTCTTGGCAGGAATGTTAATTGTATTCACTATGGAAAACAGTATGGAGTTGCCTCAAAAAATTAAAATTGAACTACCATATGATCCAGCAATCCCATTACTGGGGTTTATTTGAAGGAAACAACAACAACAAAACTAATTTGAAAAGATATATATGTACCTATGTTCATATCAGCATTATTTACAATAGCCAAGATATGGAAACAACTCAAATGTCCATTGATGGATGAATGGATAAAGAAATGTTGTATATGTATACAATGGAATACTATTCCCCATAAAAAGATTGAAATCTTGCCATTTACAACAACATAGATGGACCTTGAGGGCATTATGCCAAGTGAAATAAGCCAGACAGGAAAGGATAAATACCATATGATCTCTTACACATGGAATTAAAAAAACAAAAGAAAAATAAAACCAAGCTCATAGATAATCCAGAGGACAGACTGGTGACCAGAAGCACGTGGCATATGGGGCAAAATGTATGAAGGAGTTCAAAAGGTATAAAATTCCAGTAATAAAATAAATAAGTCATGGGGATATAATATACAGAATAGTAATCAAAACTAATGATACTGTATTGCATATATGAAAGTTGCTAATAACATAGATATTAGAAATCCTCATCACAAGAAAAATAATTTTTAACTATGTATCGTAACAGATGTTAATTAGACTTACTGTGGTAACTATTTGACAATATATACAAATATCATATCATTGCTATATACCTGAAACTAATATAGTGTTATATGTCATTTATACCTTTTTTAAAAAATTCAAATATGGAATGCAGCTGTGACAAGAGAAAGAGTAAAAGGAATTTTACATAAGCAGTGTACTCTGATAGAGTTGCTTTCCCTAGAGTTTAGATTAACAATTCTAAACATCTATACATGTGTCTTGGAATTAAACAAAGTAAATGGATAGTAGATGGTGGGAGCAGGTTTATAAATACTGGAGTGGGAGATAACACACAAGCAGGGGGTAAGACTAGAATGATCAATGTGGCAATGGACTAAAGTTGGAGATACCAGCATAAACTCATGTTTAGCTTATACAGATATACGTGGAAATGTATAGAAATATTTATAGACAAGTGCATATGCACAAGTTGTATACACACATAATAGTTCCTTGTTCTGTCAGCTGTGAAGGCCTAAAAAGAACACAGTAGCAGAGAGTACACCTAAAGCCCATATCTTGATTTCTAATACCATTCTCTATAAAAGGATCCAAAATTCCTTGAAGAAGTATCTGAATCTGGGATTAGGGCAGTAAGTACACAAGATTTGTATGGAATATCTTGTACACAAAATTTTTTTAAATAAACTCAAATTGGGAGGGTATGTCAAATGACACAGGAGCCAACAACAAGAGCTCTCCAAGACCAAAGCTGGAACAATTTAAGCAACAAATAATAAAGTTGTGTTAGATTATAACCCAAAGTATTAAATATCCATAAATCAATATAAATATAACAACTGATTGAATAAATAGATGAGAAGAAATAGAAAAACCATTCATGTAGGAACATTCCAAATAATTTATGAAGATACTAGCCCTCAAGGAAGGGAGACATAATTGCCTATGCCCAAAGTATAGATTATGCACAGTGACTTCCTTCCAAAGAGTCAAGTATGGAAAGGGGTGGAAGATAACTTCATAACAGAGAAACCTGACAAATACTACCTGAGGCAGGCAATCAAGGTTAATGTCAACAGTGAGAACTCATATTGATAGTATGTACTCTCGATATGATAGGATATGATGACCCATAGCACCAGTCGAAGCATGAGAAAAATCACAATCCAACCTGAAAAACATTCTACAAAATGCATGAACAGTACTCAAAACGATCAAGGTCATCAAACATAGATGCAAAAATCCTCAACAAAATATTAGCAAACCATATACAATACATTAAAAAGATCATTCACTACAATCAGGTGGGGTTTATTCCTGGGATGCCAGGATGGTACAATATTTGCAAATCAATCAACTTCATACACCACATCAACAAAGCAAAGGATAAAATTTATATGATCATCTCAATAGATGCAGAAAAAGCAATTGACAAGACTCAGCATCCATTCATGATACAAACTCTCAACAAAATGGGGTTAGAGGGACATACCTCAACATAATAAATGTCATATATGAAAAACCCACAGGTAACATCATCCTCAATGGTGAAAAAATGAGAGCTTTCCCTCTAAGGTCAGGAACTAAACAAGGATATCCAGTCTCACACTTTTATTCAACATAGTACTTGAAGTCCTAGCCACAGCAATCAGACAAGAAAAAGAAATAAGAGCCATCTATATTGGCAAAGAAGTAAATGGTCACTACCTGCAGATGACCTGATAGTATACATAGAAAATCCTAAAGACTCCACCAAAAAACTTTAATAAATGAGTTCAGTAAAGTGGCAGAATACAAAATTAATACCCAGAAATCAGTAGGGTTTTATACACTAACAAAGAAGTCACAGAAAGAGAAATTGAAAAAAAAAAAAATACCATTTATAAGTTCACCAAAAAGAATGAAATACCTAGAAATAAGCTTAACCAAGGAGGTAAAAGACCCATACTCTGAAAACCATAAAACACTGATAAAAGAAATTGAATATGACACAAACAAATGGAAAGATATTCTATGCTCATGGATTGGAAGAAATAATATTGTCTAAATGTCCATATTATCCAATGCAATCTTCAGATTCAATGCAATCCCTATCAAAATACCAACATTTTTCACAAAACTAGAATAATCCTAAAATTTGTATGGAACTATAAAAGACCCCAAATAGCCAAAGCAATCCTGAGAAAGAAGAACAATGCTAGAGATATCACAATTTCAGGTTTCAAGATATACTACAAAGCTGTAGTAATTAAAACAGTATGGTACTGGCAAAAATAGACACACAGATCAATGGATCAGAATAGAGACCCCAGAAATAAACCCACATTTATATGGTCAATTAGTCTATGACAAAGGAGACAAGAATATACAATTGCAAAAAGTCTTTTCAATAAATAGTGCTGGGAAAATTGGACAACTACATGTAAAAGAATGAAATTGGACTACTTTCTAACACCATACACAAAAATGAAATCCAAATGGATTAAAGACCTAAATGTGAGACCTGAAGTCATAAAAATCCTAGAAGGGAACACAGGCAGTAATTTCCCTGCAATCAGCCACAGCAATATTCTTCTAGATATGTCTCCTAAGGCAAGGAAAACAAAAGCAAAAATAAACTACTGGGACTGTATCAAAATAAAAAGCTTTTGCACAACAAAGGAAACCATCAAGAAAGCAAAAAGACAACCTACTGAATGGGAGATGTTTACAAATGATATATTCAAGAAGGGGTTAATATCCAAAATATATAAACAACTTATGCAACTCAACATCAAAAACCAATCTAATTACAAAATGGGCAGAGGACCTGAATAGTCATTTTTCCAAAGAAGACATGCAGATGACCAAGAGACATATGAAACGATCCGCAACATCGCTAATCATCTCAGGGAAATGCAAATCAAAATCACAATAAGATATCACCTCACGCCTATTAGACTGGCTAAAATCAAGGAGACAAGAAATAATAAGTGTTGGCAAGGATGTGAAGAAAAAGGGAGTCCTCATGTATTGTTGGTGAGAATGTATGGAGGTGACTCAAAAATAGAAATACCATATGACCCAATAATTCCACTATTGGGTATTTACACAGGGAAAGTGAAAACACTAACTCAAAAAGATATATGCACCCCTATGTTTAGTGCAGCATTATTTACAATAGCCAAGACATGGAAGCAACCTAAGTGTCCATCAATAGACGAATGGATAAAGAAAATGTGATATATTTATACAGTGGAATATTACACCGCCGTTAAAAAGGATGGACAACATAGATGACCTAGAGGGTATTATGCTAAGTGAAATAAGACTGAGAAAGATAAATACCATATGATTTCACTCATAAATGGAATCTAAAAAAATGAAAAAACAAAAAGCAGAATCAGAATTATAAATACAGAGAACAAACTGATGGTTGCCAGAGGGGAGGTGGGTAAGGGGTTGGGGAAAATGGGAACAGGGGAGAGGGAGATACAAGCTTCTAGTTATGGAATGAGTAAGTCATGGGACTAAAAATCAGTGCATAAGGCATACAGTCAATGATATTGTAATAGCAATGTATGGGGACAGATGCTTAGCTATACTTGTGATGAGCATTGCATAATGTATGAACTTGTCATTTCACTTGTATACCTGAAACTAATGTAACATTGTGTGTCAATGATACTCAAATAAATAAAATAAAATGTAAACAAAAAAGACTATCAAGGTCATCAAAAACAAGTTAAGTCTGAGAAGCTGTCACAGCCAAGAGGAGCCTAAGGAATCATGACAACTAAATGTAACATGGTATTCTGATGAGATCCTGGAACAGAAAGAAGACATTGAGCAAAAACTAAGGAAATTAGTAAAATTTGGACTTTAGTTAAGAATGTATTAGGGATACCTGGGTGGCTCAGTTGGTTAAGCATCTGCCTTCGGCTCAGGTCATGATCCCAGGGTCCTGGGATCGAGCCCCACATTGGGCTCCTTGCTCAGTGGGGAGTCTGCTTCTCCCTCCCCCTGCTTGTGCTCTCTCTCTCACACTGTCTCAAATAAATAAATATTTTTAAAATATATATATTAATGTCGGTTTATCAATTGGACTAATGTATATCATAATTTATTAATAATAAAGGAAACCAGATGTGGGATATGTGGGAAATCTGTACTACCTTCACACCTTTTGTGTAAATCTAAAACATTTTTTAAATTTTTAGATTTTAGATTCTACATTTTTAAAGTTTACTAAAAACAAATATCACAAGAAACAAAAAGAATTTGAGGAATGTAGGAAAGAAAATTTTAACATTTATGAACTTTTAGAAAGAAAAATACCATCCCCTAAATACATACCTCCAAATATTAAGCTAACCTAAAAAATTTAAGCATGGGAAAGATAAATACCAATTCTCAGTATATTAAAATATTTCATAAGAGTAGAGCTACTTTTTAGCAAATTCCAAAAGGTAAAACTTCTGAAAAAAATAAATGACTCAAGCAGAGTTTTAGGGCCAACTCATCTGACCTTCCTGAAGTGGATGGAATTGGTATTATTAAAGAATAAGATTGCCTCTCTGGGTGACTCTCCCTCAGTTCCTATGAAGGCTCGTTCTTATTTTTCTTACCAAAACATTCAAAAAGATGGGCCTGAAATGAACTACCAAGGACTGAATAGACTATGGTCAATTTTCAGAGCAATCAAACAAAATAGGATCATGGAATCTCAGAGGTGGTGAAATCACCAAGGTCGACCCTTCATTTCTGACAAGAGGAAGAGGAGAGCCTGGGGGATGACATGCCTTGTACCATAAAATATGTGTAGCTAGTGACTCAGTTGACTCTAGATCCTCCAAGGCCATGCTTTCTCCAATGTGTAACACAGTAACAGTGAACAGCTATGGCTTGTTACTTCTTACAGCCATTCTTTTCCTAAACACTCTCTCCTTTTCTCTCTGCTGACAGACAGTGCTTCTCTATCACAACACATTCCCACTGAGCAGATCGTCTTTAAAATAGTCATCTATGTAGTACCCCCTTTATCCCCTACACAAGATAAGAATAGGCATGTAAGAGTAAACTTACAATTCCATCCCTGAAAGACAAGTTAGACTAGTATAAAGCAGCAATGCCTTAAGGTGACAAGTTAATATTGGAAATGGAGTGAACAACCTCATACCATAATAAACTCAGAAACTTCATTAAAGTAATGTTTGCTTATTAAACTGGAACCAATTAAAAGTAATCAACAAAAAGTGATCCATTTCTTCTAGTATATAAATTTAATTTGGATGAGAGTAAGTTATACCTCAAATTAATCACTTCAATGGGAGATGGTTAAAATGGTTAGGTTTTCTATCTTATCAATTTTAAAACTAAGATGGAGAAAAACACAAAAGCAGTTCAATTTAAATAAAAGTGAAGCTTTGAACTTGAAAATAATCAGATAATGAGCAGACACAGCTATTTTTCCAACTTAGATTTTAATTAGTTTCCTTTGGTCTGAGGCTGATATGCATCCAATAAACTTGCAAATTTAGCAATTATCTGTAAAAATATTTTCCTTTAAATAACTTGAGAGTTGTCTCCTGGGACTAAAAATATAAGCAACAGATACAGAAATGTTTAAAAATGAAAATTCTGCCTGACTAAAATATACTCAGAAATGTGAAAAATCTGTGCTGAAATTAGTTACCCCAAAATTGCATCATTTGACCATGAATTTCAAACTTATTAAACTTTCAAAACCTCAAAGGCAGAAGGAAAATGTCAGCAGTTGATGGCAAGCAAGAGTAAACTTTGTATTATGGTAATGCTCTGCAAACCTTGAAAGCTGAATTTCAGAACAGGAATATCTCTGCACACACCTAATTCATATTGTGTATTTCACATTTGTTCAACATACCCCCATAGATGGAGCTCTTTTCCAGAAGGAACAGGGGTAGTTAAGATTAGATTTCAATGGTGCTGCCTACTCTCTCAATGCTTGCCACCCGTTTCCCGTAAAAATGTGGTCTTCTCTGCTTCTGCTCTTCAGGCAGTGTGTCTTAAATAATATGAAACCTGCCTCCCCTTATCCTCATCTGTGTTTTCTCCATTCCACTTTACCCTAAAAGTCAAGACTATTTACTTTGGGATCTTTAGTTCCTCATAGAGCACAAGACTTCCAGCCTTCCAGGTGTTTGCCTTCCGGCTTAAAGCAATAGGTCACCTTTATTCTTCCTCCCAAAATAGGTGACAGTAAGTAAAATATATTTTTCAGATCCAAGATAAGCAAAAGAGTAGCTCTGAAAACGAATGTTAATAATAATTATATTAAATGGAGCTCCCTTCAATGACTCAACAGTTGATTTAGTTGTTAAGAAGGAGACACTGGAGTCAGACTTGTAGACTTTAAATCTTGCTTCACCCACTAATTAGCTATGTGACTTTAGGCACAATGCTCCTCTCACTACATCCTCACCACTTTTATAGTTTAAAAAAAAAGAATAAAAGAAATTTAAATTTTTTAATATATATAACTAAATATGTAATATACATATAATTATACAATATATATCTTAAAGCCCCTGGTGTGCTTCTCATGTTCCTCTCACTATAATCTCACCATTTTTATAGTTCAGAAGGAAATATATATATATATAAAATATAGAAATATATATACATATACATATTAAAGTCCATGGGGTGTGTCCCATGAGTACTGCCTAAATACATCTTTTTGAAATATCAAATAATAGGGGCGCCGGGGTGGCTCAGTCGGTTAAGTGTCTGCCTTCAGCTCAGGTCATGATCCCAGAGTCCTGGGATCAAGCCCCGCATCGGGCTCCTTGCTCGGCGGGGAGCCTGCTTCTCCCTCTCCCTCTGCCTGCCACTCCCCCTCTTGTGCTCGCTCTATCTCTCTGTGTCAAATAAACAAATAAAATCTTAAAAATATATATATATATCTCAAATAAATAATTTTAAATAAATTCATTATTTTTTATCTTTTAGAAGGCATCTGTACTTTACTAAACATGTGTCAGCCAGCCTATGATGTAATCCAGAGGCCACTTATACAAATTCCTTAAAATGTCTGTTTCAGGTTTCCTCCTCTGTCATTCTCGTAGAATTTAAAGAGACAGTAAATGTCTGGCTGTACATTGGCTGTAGAGATTCAGCAGTCTTTTCACCCCTGTGTAGACTTTCCCCATATAGCAGAGACTAGAAGTTTAGGAACTACATTTCTAAGACTCTTTTGCCAACATGATTCTAGATAATAGTTTAGGTTTTACGAATTTAGGTGAGTTTCGGAAGACAGAAGACAACCAAGTCCATGGGGTGTGTCCCAACCTTCCTCTGGCAGCAAAGGGCAATTATGTGACCTTTGACAGACATGAAGTTTTGCAATGGCCTCTGGGTATTTCACCGAGTTACCTACCTTCACACTAAGTTTCCTGCGTTTTCCTAACATGGCAAAAGCAGCAAATTCCTGATCCTCTAAAAATCTATAGCAAATAAAGTCAGTGACAGCTTTTCTTGATCCTCACTCTTTGAGACCATCCAATGATTTTGTAAGCACCTACTCCCCTGTATTAAATTCCTTTTATCTCAAAATCTTTAGAATCTTATGTTTTCCCAACTCACCTGATGGATAAACATATAAAGTATTCATCACAGTGCCTAATACACAGTAGGCACTCTATAAAGGTAATTTTTAATAATAGTAATAGTAATAGCCATAGCAGCATTGTAAGACAGGCAGTAGGGGCAGTTAACTAAATCCCCACATTTTCAAACAAAACAAGGGTGAAGTACCATGCAAATGAGGGAAAGTTCTGTATTATACAAATCATAAGAGAAATACAACATTGGTTTTTAGAATTAGATGCAATAATTCTATTTAGCTGTTATGCTACTTTGTAGAACAATTCAGGGAGTAGGGGCGCTGACCCACACACACAGTCGAAAACTTCTGACTTCCCAAAATCTTAACTAGTAATAACCTACTATTGACTGAAAGCCTTACTGATAACATACAGTCAATTACACAAACTTTGTTATATGTATTGTATACTATATGCTTATAAAAAGCAAGCTAGAGGAAAGAAAATGTTAAGAAAATCATAAGAGAAAATACATTTATAATACTGTACTATATTGAAAAAATCTGCATGTAAGTGGACCAATGTGGTTCAAACCTGTGTTGTTCACAGGCCAGCTGTATACAGATTTGTAAGTATTTTATTTTACATCTGTGTGATTTAGAGGAATGATCTCTAGACAAGAAAGCAGCAGATCTGGGTTCAAATGTTACTCAGCCACTTTGTACTCTGATCTTGCACAAGTCAGCTTTCTGTGCATTAGTTTTCAGATCTGCAAACTGAAGTATTCAAACCAAATGCTCACTGAGGCCCTACTCAGTTGTTTAATGCTACTCTTTTAGAACTAAGTATGCGAAAGCCTCCAAGGTCCTTGAACACTGCCTAACATCATTTCAATATTCTCCTGAAAGCAAATGTGATTAATTTTCCTAAGAAAAAAGCATTTGCATATCAAAAGGTATTTTTTCATTTTAACATAGGCTAGCTCCTGTCCCAATTACCACCAAATTTTTATTAATAAAGTAATGCTGTCTCATTTCAACCAATTTACAGTCAAGAGAAAACAGACCTGAAAAGTATCTATTCATCCATTTGTTCCAACTATATCTCAGAGAGCAATTATGCACTGGTCTTTTCAATCACCAAAACCAGACAAACAAGTAGCTTCTAGGAAAAAAAAAAAAAAACATGCAGAGAGACAGAGACAGAGAGAGGAAGAGAGAGACACAGAGAGAAAGAGAGATGGAGAGAAAAAGAATGCAGAAACATTTTGAAAAGTACAAAGCACTAAATAAATGTAAATATAGATGGCTGCAAGGACCTAACTAGAGAATTAACCAGTCAATGAATTCCTTTTCTTTAGGGGGCTAGAAAATTTAAATTCCCTTAGGCAGTCCAATAGATAGTAGTTACAGCAGAAGCTTTGAGTCTCAGCAGATGTGAAGTTGAATGCCAGAGTCAGTAATTACTAGCTGTTTGACTATAAGCAATTTAACCTCCATGAACCTCAATTTCTCATTAGTAAAATTAGAATAACAATAGTCTCATAGATTGTGGATTAACTGACAAAATACATGTCTATATACAAATCACACTTACCAAGGTATTTAGTATAGAGTGAATTCTCACTACCTGTTATTGGTAGAAACCGCCCCTCCAAACTGCTAGCTCACTTTATGAACCATCTTTAGCTAACCCATTGGTGCCTTTCACAGCAGCTTTACCATCCTAATCCCAGCTCTGTAGGGTTACATTGATTTCAACCTATACCACCTTAGACATATGAAGGTATGCTAGAAGAAAAAACCATCAGAAAGTAAATTGAACTTGTTAAGTTAAAACTAAGGTTGAATTATAAAGGAGAAGTAGGATTTCTTTTTTTTTTTTTTATAGTCACTAGGAATACTCTATTCTGTCACAACTCCATCTCTTAATCTACTTTTGTTTTCAACAGATTCTGACCCATTCAGGCCTAATTTCATTATAAAAATGGACTATGACCCAGAAAAGACCAACATGTTTACTGGAAGTCCCACATGAGAGTAATTGATCAGATTACCTTCAATGACAGAGAGGATCTTGCAAAATCTAAAGAAGAAAAATATTCAAATCCAAGGGGCCTCAGAAAAATATTTTTAATGTACTATTAGTGTGTTATCAGGCAGTTATTCTCAAAGTGTGGTCCATGGCCCATCATGGGCTGCCACACTCCTTATTCAAATTCAACAGCATAATCATTAACAAATATTAGGCATAAAAGGTGCCAGAGACTATTCTAGATGCTGAGGATACAGTGATAGAAGAAACCCTTGCTCTCCTGGACTTAGAAAGTAGTGTCCAGAGACAGACACATAAAAATTAATAATATATATTCTGTGCCTGATTATGATAAGTGCTTTAGGGAAAAATAAAGTCAAGTCAAACACTGTAGGAATGCCACAGTGGGAAGAGAGTTTCAGTTTTAAATACTAGAGTCAGACAAAACCTCACCAAGATAACATTTGAATAAAGATCTCAGAGAGGTGAGTTGTAAGCCATTTGCGTACCTGGGGGAAGAGAATTCTAGGCAGAGAGAATAAAAAGGCAAAGATGATCAGGTGAGGAAGTGCAAGGAGTCCAGTGTGGCCAATCTTTTTTCTGACTAAACTGTTTTCATCAAATACAGTGAGTGAGTCATGGGATATTTTGGTCTTCTCAAAATGACCGCCTTCCAAAGTCAGTTAACTCCTCAGATACACTGTTATAAATTGAGCCCTGGACAGTAAAGACCAGGCAATACTCAGAACAACAGGATGCAATTAAAAAAGAAACACATCCAAATGAATATCACATCACAGCCTCTGAAATCTGGAAAATACAACACCTCTGAGTAAAGATTAAGGAATAGGAATCATGCAATAATGCACTCATTCATTAGTCAGCAAATATTTGGTAAGCTTGCAATATGTTTCATATATTACTCTTTGTATTATTATGAGGAATACAAGTAAGCAGACTGCATTTTCTAGCATCCTTGTCTTGGGACAGATAACAGGAACACATTCACATAATCATGTGGTAAAACAACTCATGCTCACAAAATCAACATTCCATACCACCCAGCACCATCAGAAACATTCTGAAAACAATTTCCTTTGCAGTCTCACATTACATCCACAGCAATCTCTATTTACAGATAATCACCAGATAACCTACTTAACATTATTCACAAGTACTGGATAGCATAGCTTCTAAAAAGAGATGAAACAGATTATATTCTTTCTTTCCTAGTAGAAATGAAATTTGCATAAAGCAAAACAAGGAACAAAAAGGTATTTTGCAGAAAAAAACAACTTTCCACTTATCCTTGGGCTGGACAATCCTTTTGGATTTTGTGGATGAAGGAGACAGTACAGCCAATTCCCTCTGGCCTTCTATTCCTACAGTAAACAGCTGTTGTATTTGTCTTCCCAAAGTCCATTTTCCCCTTGTCTTAAAGAATCACCCTCTTTTCCACTCTGAGTCAGTATGCTCTGATTATGACTAACAACTCCAGTGGTGAGCAAGCAGCTGAGATTGAGACAGAGTCTTCCATGCCCCCGCTCACAGGATCAGCTTCATGGGTATGTGAGCTGTGCAGATGTACACACTTGGAAGGGCATCACCCTTGGTTCAATGCTCTGCAATCTCGGTTTCAAAATGCTAAGAATTTTCTCTCTGAATCTGTGTTTTGTAAGTGAAGCCTAATGAGACCTTAGCGTTCACATGTGCACAGAAAAAAACACATACAATATGCATCATTCTTTGCTGCTCCGTTCACAAATAACATTTGCATATAGTATGCAGGAGGCCTCTAATTATTATCAAAGTCTTTTCCTTAAATATTTCTTCCATTGTTGTCATTTAAAGATCCTCATGTAAATGGCACCTGTTGAAGGACAGTATTCAATGGGAACAGTGCCATTGCAATGGTGACCCTAGAGTTTTGGAATGCTCTGGCTCTTAATTTCGGTTTCTCCATACACAGTGGTATGGGTGGAAGTAGCTTATTTGAGAAGTGATACCAGTTAGTACTGTAAAAGAGTAGAAGAGTGAGAGAGGAAAAGTTAATACAGGGTACATAAATGGGCAAGTTACTGCTGTAGGCAATTGGATATTGATCCTGTTGAAGTCCCTCTGAGAATCTTTGTCGAACATACACAGAAATTCCCATCCCTCACGAACTGAAAGTCGACCCAGGACAGAAATTCCCATCCCTCACTGATTGAAAGTCAACCCAGGAACATTAACTCTCTAGGATTTTTGGCTTTCCTCTTGGTTGCCATACTCCTGCAGCCAGAGAAAGTCCTTGGACAAAGAAGTCCAGAAGGCTTCAGGCATAGAAGGAAAAGGTGTATAGTTGTTTTAGAGTAGGTTGAGGGGATATGACTGACAGAATCTACTACAGATTCTGATATGTGTCCATGACATGCTGCTCAAGTGTCAATATTTATCTACTGTGCATCTGCTGTGTTAGACATTATTCTAGTTGTAAAAGATACAAAAAGATACAAAGTTGAAAATGACAGATTAAAATCTCTGTCATTATGAAACTTGTAGACCAGTGGAAAAGATATTAACTAAAATATACAAATATATGGAGCATGTTTTATAAAGTTCAGGAAGTAGTAACTATATAATGACGATTAAAGAAAGCTTCATAGAAAAAACAAGGTTTGACATGAAGAACAAAAGAGTGAACTAAGAAATACTTTCAATAAATTATAAAAGGGAAATATGGGTGGAGTGCAGAGATTTAAAAAAAAAAAAATTAAGAGTAGCAAGAGGAAAGGCAAAAAAGGCAAGCAGGGGCCAGATCATTCAAGACCTTAAGGACAATGTTAAAACCTTTAGTCCTTAAAATAAGAACAATGAAAAGCCATTGAAAGATTTTAAGAAGGGGATGTGTGTGGCAAGAAAATGATGTGTGTTTTGAAAAGACTACTACACCAATCTTGCAGAGATCGGTTTAGAAAAGTGAAGAGTAGGTGTGAGAAGTACCCTTGAGTCCATAAGTACCACAGTAGAGCAAAAATGATACCTTGGACTAGACAGTCATAGAGTTAAAAAGTAGATGAACGGATATAAAATTGGTAGGACTTGCTGATGAATAAGATAGAAAGAGTATCCATGAAGATACTTCTACTTCCACTTCTGGCTTTTGCTCACTGGAGACCCATAAAGTAGAAGAGTGAGAGAGGAAAAGTTAATACAGGGTACATAAATGGGCAAGTTACTGCTGTAGGTATTTCATTGACAACCGGGACAACATCGTCCTGTTTATTGCTGTACTTCAGTAACTAATATAGTGTGCCTGGACCATAGAACATGTTCTATATATATATATATTTCCATATGTTATATAGAGTTATATAGAGAGTTATATATAGTTAGAGTTATATATAGTTAGTTATATATAGTTAGAGTTAGAGTGAGTTAAGAGTTAGAGTGAGTTAGAGTTAGAGTGAGTTAGAGTTAGAGTGAGTTAGAGTTAGAGTGAGTTAGAGTTAGAGTGAGTTAGAGTTAGAGTGAGTTAGAGTGAGTTAGAGTGAGTTAGAGTGAGTTAGAGTGAGAGTGAGTTAGAGTGAGAGTGAGTTAGAGTGAGAGTGAGTTGAGTGAGTTAGAG